>NW_008794260.1:49686-56819 GCF_000699145.1 Aptenodytes forsteri
AACTATTCTATGATTCTATTCTATGATTCTATGATCTAGCTTTGAATACAGATTTGTCCATGATAAAATTAAGCTTCCTAAAAGCCAAATTGAAGAAATTTCTGTTTGTAATGAAGAAGAAATTCAGAAGAATGATACAAGGATTATTTTTAACTTAGCCCATTATATCTTGTGTGTGCAAGTGATAAGACCTTGCTGTAAAGCTTTGAATACAGATTTGTCCATGATAAAATTAAGCTTCCTAAAAGCCAAATTGAAGAAATTTCTGTTTGTAATGAAGAAGAAATTCAGAAGAATGATACAAGGATTATTTTTAACTTAGCCCATTATATCTTGTGTGTGCAAGTGATAAGACCTTGCTGTAATGAGGTGAAATATGTGTAAATTTCTACCATTAATATTTTAATGGTTTTCTTACTTCTGTGGTAATATTCAAGCTCAGATTACTATGTATAATTTTAATATTTATTATTATTTTTATTTCATTTAAATGTTTAAATAAAGAGTGCATGAAATTAAATAGAAATACAAGACTAATGTGCACTATTTCTCTGGATAATCAATAATAATTTTTATGGTCTTTAAATGCCCTGTGTACTATTATAGGTATGTGAGAAAGCATGAAAGTATGATTATCTGGTGCAAAGATTTATTGCTGTAAATTTGAGGGAAAAGGTTTTTTTGTAAATACAGATGAAACAAAGTAAATACCCTGAAAATCATTTCAGTGTAGTATGCACTGCCGTATACTATAAATTGAACTATTCTAAATATGGAAATAACAATTGAAAAGACTTCAGAGTCTCCTCTAGCAGTAAGTTTCACAACTACAAGAATTTATTTCACTCATTTTGAACTTCCTTGTTGTTATTGAATTTATTTTCCCCTTGCTCTTGAATTGACAAAATGTGCCAGCTTACCACTAACACACACCAATGACACCAAAGAACCCCTTTATTTACTCCTTCAGTTGTGCCCTTTCATATTCCTTAATTTAAAGCCTTTTTATTTATTCATGGACAATTGAAACCATGAAACCAGGGCAGAGTAAAGATCCCGGCATGATTAGCCCACTCAAACTTCAGTCTGAGAGAAGTATGGTCAATCTCTATAACTGTACTAGGAATTTAAATGCCAGAAAAAGATAGATTTGCTACATAAAATAATGGATAGGAACTATGAACATGAATAGCTGGAAATAAGTAAAAACATTTCTTACCATGACAGCTTTTTGAAAGTGTCTTCCAACCAGAGCAGATACAAATAACAAAAAAAACTCACCAACCCCCCCCCCCAAACCACCAACCCCCCACCTTTAAAAATAAAAATCGATATCGTTGTGAAAGGGATAATACGTTGTGGTGCCTAAAGCAAGAGAGGAGTCAAAATATTCTAGCTTTACAGTCATCTAAATATTTCAAGTTGGGGACTATTTTGCTATGTTGATTTGATATAATCTGCATTAATAACTTTGTTATTACTGCTGCTACAAATAATCTACTGTTAGTCTGCTTCTGTATCACTAAAAATTCATGATCCCTGAAGCTACTGGAAGATGAAGACACATTTGTAGAAGTATTCAAATTGCCATTGCCTATAAAAGAATTGCTCTGCAAGTAAATGGAAGATGTCACCTTTCAGGTATGTCAATTTGGCATCTCTTATAAACATTAAACTCAACTAAAGAGAAAGAAAAAAAAAAGCAGTAAATAAAAAAAAGTGATAAAAGGTTTTCTTAAGTTTTATGCAAGACATAAAAAGGATCAAAAAGTACTTAATGTCTGTATTTTGTTTGCTCCAGTATCCTCAGATTTGGTCCAAACATACTCTTTAATGGTTTTTGGGGGAGGAAAAATCAGCTCTGGTTTATAGCCTTCAGTGCCAATTTCCTTCAGTCTGAAGGAAATTTTTACAGCTGAGTTATAAACTCCTAAATATCGGCATTTATAATGGCAAGGTTGACAGGCCTTTAATTTCAACACTAGACAGTGTCAGTATAATAATTTGAAAAAGATAATAATTTCAATTAGGTCAAATCCAAGTTAAAAAAGTGCGCCTGGATCTTGCTAACCCACAAGCACACATATATCCCTAATTGCACCCTCGCTTAATTTAGGACTGCCTAAAAAAATATAATGTTTTGATTTTTTAACTATATCATTATTTCCAAATATTTCCATGTCCTGACATTTTCTGGCCAGACTATAGTCAAAATCCTGAATATGTTTTTTATGTAATCTTGACTGCTTGGTTTTGCATCTCCAGCTATTTTTTCTTCTGCTTCCTCTCTGTATAAATAGGGCATATGGTAATTTATTAAGTAATTAAGAGTTATAAAACATGTAAGTCACACACACATTTAGTCACAAAAACACCCTCTTCTTACTACACCATGCGGCATAATCTTATTGATGTTATTGCCATTTTTCCTTCTAAAGCTCCCACACAACTTTCTTGTTTCCCCCTCATTTCATCACCTCCAAGGTAGCTAGCCTTAAAGTATCTTGGGTGAGGCAATGCCCTGTCTGGCTTTTAGAGAATTGTAATGCCCTTCTGAATACTGGCAGAAATAACGAATATAATTCTTACTAATAACCTCTAGACTTCTGAGATCCAGACATGCCCCCCCTGCCCCAAGATCCAGAAAAGCTTTCCTAGCTGTTCCTAACCATATGAAACCTTCTTCTCTGTCTACAAAATCAACTCCCAGACCTACCTTCCCGTCTTTGAGTGTCTTTATGCATTGTTCTAGGGAATAGATTACTTTTTAAGGAGTCCTAGTGTACTCATTAAGAATGACATCTCTTTGATTATGGACTGCCTTGATGCTACCTGTCTCAACTATGAAAAGGTAAAATGCAGAGAAATCTTTTTATTATAAATATCCCAAATACACAAGGAAGCTTTATATATTTATGAAAGGCATATGTGAGTAAATAAGATAAAACCTTGCCTAGTCTACTTATACAAAGATCTTATCTAAAAGGTACATTCCCCTGCGTGCATTCGGCTGCCTTGTTGAACACAATTCTCAAGTCAAGGACTCTTCCTCTGTCTCATTCCACGTTTCATTTTGTATTTATCAAAGGATATGCACAACATTAATATTGAAGTAAGCCAGAGAGTGCGTTTTACCACCCGATGTGTTGTCCATACTGTTTACCTGGTAGTTTAAATACTGCATCCATTTGCTATTTGCCAGGAAACTGTACATAAAAGAAGTTAGTCTTATGCAATGTGGACCTGTCAGCACCATTTGGTCTCATCTCCCTAAAGATCACTCCCTGCCCTCTTTTTTGTATGTATATAGACATAGGCAAAGATAATCATACCAGCCATTAATGCCAATCTTTGTCTTAGGTTCCTTTGTGAGTTTCCATGCACTTATTGTGTCTCTCCTTCAAAGCCAATTCAACTTTCATCACTTCAAGAGATAGTATTGATTCTTTTTTGGCTAAGTTATGGCATATCTCATCTTACTGAAGATGAGCATATTGCTTTCTAAGTACAGTGTCACATCCTATGCACAGTAGATCGATTAAAGTTTCCTTGACTCAATGAGTTAAAATTCACAACTTTGTGTGGTGTCCCTACTTACTGCACATTATGTTTTATATCTGTAAATAATTGAGAAATTAATGCATACACAATAGCTCTTGATTTAAATCAAGCACAAAAATAAAATTCATTTTTATATCTAACATCCTTATGTGACTGATATTCAAACATTCTCTTAATGGAAACCACAAAAATAATCATAAACAATAAACAAAAATACAGATTAAACCCTGCTGCCCTGAAAGGCAATGACAAAACTTCTTTTGATTGTAGTCACAAGTTAACTAACTATTGTACTTTTTGAAGAAAAAGATATTGTCTTTGTTGTGTTTCATGAACAAAGTCATTATGAGAGCTGGGTCAAAACCTTGGGTTTAACTCCTTTCACTGTTCTTGTTCACTTTGACCCATGAAATCACTTGCATTTGATTAGCCAACAGAAACAGCACTGCAGACCATTAAAATAGATCTTGAAAAATATATCAGAAGCACATAAAAGAACACAAGTTGAAATTTAGAGATGGATACTGTTTAGCTCAAAACCAAATGCCCATCTCACACATGGACATCATATGCCCACAGAATAGACACTGGTTACCCAAAGCTGGTACAGATCTACCTTGCATAGTTGATTGCAAAATTGCCATCTATGTGCTTAAACATCTGAGAACCTTTAATCAGAAACAAACTTGAAAGATGAATAGTTCACAATCCAAAGGACTAAAAACAATGTAAACACCTGTCATTTCTGTTAATATTTTTTTTCTCCTTTTCCCTTCTTTTTTGTTTTGATTTTCTTATGCTAGTTTGTGAACAGGGGGTTTGTTTTTTTGTTTGGGTTCTTTTTTTTCTTTTCTTTTTCTGAAAGTTTTCTTTCTAATTCAAATCTTTCTATGAAGAAACAGATATCGAATAGTCATGCTGGGATAAATGAAAGTTTATCATGCCTCATTTTAAAAGCTTTTCAGCATTCAACAAATAGATCAGAAGACTTTAAAGTTATGAGGACTACCTGGTTTTATAACCTTTCTTAGTCATTCTGGTTTGATGCTTGGAGGGAAATTATCTGGTTTGAAAAAGCTAAATGTATTTACTGGTAATGGTTAAAGTGGTGAGGAGAATGCTTTTTGCTAATTTTTTAGTGATTTTTTTTTTTTAGTTGTAATATATATTAAAAGGAAATTCAAGTTCTTCACTAAGACAGTTTAGAATAAATCAAATCAGATGGAAAGTAGAAATAATATATTAGCATTTGCTTACACTGGGTTGGACCAGTAGTAAGACAACCAGACACAGAAAAATAAATCTGGACTAGAACAAAACTTGAGAACTAGGCTACATATCTCACAGAATGTTTCCACCTCTGTGAATGAAAATATAGATTCATTTGCTTTGTGCTTTGCACCTCACCAGACAGAAAAATAAGAATCTGGACTAGAACAAAACTTGAGAACTAGGCTACATATCTCACAGAATGTTTCCACCTCTGTGGTTGGTGAATGAAAATATAGATTCATTTGCTTTGAGACAACCACCTCCCATGTCCATACAATGTAGGTGAATGTTTAAGAAATGGAACAAATTCTTCATTGGCACAAACCTAAACAGTTGAAATTGATGGACCTATGTAAATTTAAGACACTGTAGAATTTGATTCATAAGGACTTTTTTTTAGGCTTAATTGTGTTTCTACTTATTCAATCAGTTGCTATTGAGAAAGGAGATTATGAAATAGCAATGACAAAGTTATTGACTGAAGAATTGTGCTCTCAAACATAAGCCTCTTCTGAATAAGCAGGTTAGGGAAATCAGATACATATGCCTTTGCCTTAGATTCAGGGACAGTTAAAAATACACAGTCAAGTCATTTTATCTTTCAGCACTTTTATTTTTATAACAGGGCTATTTTCAGCATGAAAAAAAAGAACAAACATCCTTTGAAAGGTTTTAAGAAGTTTCTATGACATTATAAACTCTTATGTAGTGTATGCTCTCTCCATCTACAGAACAGATATGACTGCTCAAACAATGCATATTTTTAAGATAAGAGAATTGTCAGTTGATAGATGAATGTAATTAATGAATCAGTTATTCTTATCCATAAAAAATAAAGCCAATTTGATTTTCTTTTACCTTTCTGGGTACTATGTTCTCATTTAGAAAATATCTGTTCTTCATTTTTTTCCTGGCTTTCCTTCCATCCCTTGCCCACATTCCACTGCATTTAAACAAAACAAAACAAAACAAAACAAAAACTAAAATAACTGAAACAAAACACCCAAATAAACAGATCATAAATATCTGTGTGTTCTTATTTGGGGTATTTTGTTTATTAGTTTAATATGGTTTCTCTCTGAGGGCTTATTTATCTAGAAGAATGGAACATGTGAGCTAAATTCTTCCTTATCAAGGTCAAATTTTTCATTACAAACTTATTGGAAGTAAGAAAGAATGAAATAAACTAAATACATACCTTGCAATAACTTACACATATTTGTACCTTTAACTGGCGCCAACGGGATTATTCCATCTTGCGAAAATCTTGCAGGCAAGTACTGAAGACACTATTGGTAAGAGAAAACATGAGGAGACAGTAGTCACCTCTGTTCATCAAAGAACACCATTCCTACATCCTTAGTCAATACTGGGTATTTTCTATTGCTGTCAATCTATCACCTTTCAAGTATACTAAACACACATTTAAGAAAGGAAAAAAATATTTAGAAAATTCCTACTGAAAATGGCAACTGCACTAAGCAAAGTCTCCATGACTTTTGCCAACATTTTCCAAAATGCAAGTTTTCTTCACACTAAAGGAAATAAATATAGACTTTAATCTGAAACACTTCAAAAGCCCTGTTGGTTTGTACTGTCTCCATACCAGCTGTTCATACCTAAACAACTTCTTAAACCATGTACAGCATCTCAGTTTTGAGCATATGGTCCTCAATTTGAATCTAAAAAAATAATATTTTCATGGTATTGTAATACAGTCCTTTTGTGACAAAGAATACTACATTGGATTCAATTAATGTAACTTAAAATGAAAAGGAATATTTACGGATTTTTTTAGGGTTAAATAGAAGGTGACACACTGATTTGGAAGGACAAAGATGTCTCTAACATATTCAAGTTTGAACAAACTTCATGTACTTAAAGCATAATAGTTTCTATAGTCAATGGCATGTCAAAGAATACATTGACAGCTTTGGGCTCCACCTACTTTGATTATCCAGTGTAAATGAAGAAGTAACCTTTGGCAGCTTACTTGGTTGGAATGACTATTTATATTTCCAAAGCTGGTCCTGACTGGTAGCAAGACTTCTTATTTTCTATGGCAGTGCTTAGGGTCCTATACCCCCTTATGTTGAACAGAAAGGTGAAAGCTAGAAATGAAGATACTAAATGAACAGCCAAAGTGAGATCTAGTTAGTATGAGACTAGCATTAATTTACTATTCAGTGTTTGTAAATTTTGTTTATAGTTATAGCTGTGATAAAGGCTTCAAACTCATGTTCTAGTGTCATAGTTTAACCTCAGTTGGCAACTGAGCACCACACAGCAGCTTGTCCACC
>NW_008794260.1:57070-64986 GCF_000699145.1 Aptenodytes forsteri
TAGAGCATGGGAAGCTGAGAAGTCCTTGACTAGTGTAAGCACTGCTTAGTAACAACTAAAACGTCAGTGTGTTATCAACATTATTCTCATCCTAAATCCAAAACACAGCACTGTACCAGCTACTAGGAAGGAAATTAACTCTGTCCCTGCCAAAACCAGGACCCCTAGGAAAACAGATCTTTCATGTATCTAAATATTTTCTGGCAAAAAAGACCTTGACATTTCAAGAAAACACTTCAGTCATATTCATTTTGCATATGAAGTCCATAAGAGCTTCTGATTTACTGTTGTTACATTTTAAATAGAGTACAGCTTTCATGTAAGAGGTAGTAGGCAAAAGCACCTCACCTCAGCTAAAACTAGAGTCTAACGGGGACTCATTTTCCTCTTTTTCATTCTTGGAAAACAGACTCAGGGATGAACTGTGTAGAAGCAACTAATCATAAAGAGTGTGCTGGGAAGAATTCCAGAAGACTTGCTGGCTGTGGCCTTTCTCCTATTCAAACTACATAAAAATCCACAGGGGATGGCCTGAGCTATCCTGGACTGTTATGAACCCTCAAGAGCTTTGAGGCATACCTAAGAGGACACCTAATCTTGAGGGACTTCAAATCTCAACACCCAAAAAGCAGTATGTATACTCCATCACATGGAAATACACATGGCAAGTTTTCTAAGTTGTATTCTGTGAAAAGCAAACTGAATATTTCTTACATTTCCTTTTTCTTTTCCATAAAAAGGTGAAAAAAAAAAAAAACAGAGTTTTTTTTCTGTGGCAAAATAAAATACAGTGTAATTAGAAGTAAAATCAGAGGACTGTATTTCTTTACATTTCTTGCCAAATACACTTATCTTTTGGGACCACATTTTAAAATAAATAAATAATGACAAAGAATTTACTATTGATCTGTATCACTATAGATCCGTCTCTAAATGTTACTGTTAACCTTTTACATACATGAAGGTTAGAAAATTAGAAATTTCTAATAAAGTCAGTTTTGAATTATTCGGGCTGTCAGCTACAAGTGTATATTCAGAGTACCTTCTCGATACTGCTAGAGGTTTAGTAACTGGTGATTGCAGAACATCTGTAGTGCCAAAAAATGGAGAGACTTTTCTTTGCCAAAATAAATCAGAAAGGGTCATGTCTTCCACTTGTATAAATAATTGTAGCTCAGTTAAAGTCAATGGATCTTAAGCTTATTATACAAGCATGGGAGTTCATCCAGTTTGTTTCTTCATTTCTTTGACAAAAGAAACCCTTCAAAGTAAGGAGAAAGAAACTTGTAATGAATTGATTTAAAAAACAAACAAACAAACAAACAAGCAAAACCCAAACTTATTTAAGTGTTTTCTTGAGTGTAAAGCACCTTTAAAGCCTACTGCATGTTTGATAGCCAATTGAACAAAAAAATTATGCATGAACTTTGCTTTAAAGCAGGCATATGACTTCCCTGTTGAATTGTAACCAAAGGAATGAAGTGCCTATTCCAAGCAAGGATATGATTATTGTTTTCTAACACTTAAAAGGTATTTTATACATTATGTTTTGCAGACCTAGTAGGATTTTTGTTTTAAATACCAGACTTTCTCTTTTTCCTTTTTTTTTTTTTTTTAGTTTGTGTGATGTCATATCTGAAAGCAATTAGTCAGTGAAATCTTAGCTGTGAAAGTTAAGTAAATACTGTGGTCAAAGGAATGTCTCCAATTTAGGCATTCAGAATCAGACCTTAGTTGATGAATCCAATCTTATTTGAGCTCGGAGTGTGGTATCAAGATCCCCATTACAGCCAGTTATAATTATTTATATGTTATTGGCTGGTCATTTATATTTGTAGTTCATCAACAATTTGATTCATCAGTCTAAAAATGTGTTTGCACACCAAATGTCAGCCAAACAAATGCAATACTTGGGTCAACAGATAATTAACTGAGAATGAACACAAAAGAAAACAGACTTTTTCATCTATGCTTGGGACTGCATCTCATGTGTTCATACTTGGGATTATTCTTATTTATAAGAGACTGTAAGACCTCATGAGATTTGAGAAGCCCAATATATGCACTTCCCCCCATCCCCATCTTGCACACTATTGTTTATTTGAAATAATTAATATAATATTTACATTACAATAAATTTAGTACCATACCTTTATATAAAATCACGTTTGTAGCCGATTTCATAAAGATTATGATAAAGCAGTAAAAAGAGATGAAAAAATATTAACTTGTCTAATACGTAGTGGAAATTTATGCAGCCACAAGCTGTCTGTAATAAATGTTAATTGATTACAATTTATATTTTTGGTCTTCTTCCCAGAGACTCCAAGCTATTAATCTGACTTGAACACAGCCAGAATACTGTAACAATTCTTAGTCACTAAAAGCCTTAAGGGGAATTCAAATCTGTTAGAATAAATGTAATAGCTTTATCCACCTTAAAGCAGGGAGTAAGGCAGAGAGGTAAAGGAAACAAAACAAACCAAAACATTTTAAAAAATGTATTATTTATACTTAATAAATTTTAATAAAAACCTGTTGTGCTTGAATTTGATATATATATCTCTATTCATCTTTTTGAAGTGGTGAGAATGTATGTTGTTTACTGTGCTGCTAATGTAGAGTTGGATGCAACATTTTCTGAAAGTAAAGGGCTATATATCAAACAAATGGCTACGTATTGCTATTATTGCAAATGATATTACATACAGTATTCTTATACAGTATTACAGATTATTTTAAACCCTATAGAGTCAGTGTTTAATGTAAAAATATCCTCCTTGGTTTGCAGTCTTTGGTACCTCTAGTAGGCTGGAGAGATCTGAAATAACAAAGTACCTAGTTCTGATCTCATACACTCTCTTTTCCATCCACAGCTATAGAAGATCATCAATGACAAAGGAATCACCTATATAAGCATCTCATACTCAGACTTCTTCCTTTCCAGCAATAATTTTCTCTCTTTCCCCTTTAATGGCTTTTAACTGAAGCTATATATTTTACAATTTCTTTGTCTAATGCCTCAAGGTTCTCAAACTTTAGAAAGGCAACCAAATGATAAAACCAATAATATTCTGTGTTTATATAAAGGTTTTGGTTATAAAGGTTTTGGTTTTGTTTTTTGTCTTGTTTTTGTTTGTTTGGTTTTTTTAATTAAGATTTTCATCAAGGTTTCCGTTCTAAAACAACTTGATCAATTGTATCTACTGTATAGTGAAAATAAATGTTACCTTCATCTTTTCCCATTTTATATCTGTGAATTTCTTGCAAGCAGCTATCATTTTATTTATCTCACTATTTTTTTTTTTTTCTTAAATATAAGTGAAAGTACAGTACCTCATTGCACATTTAGCAGCCTGGTCTCTGCTTCTCTTTGTTCACAGACATTTAAACAGTAAGTTCAGGACTGTACTCGATACCAACACTCAACAGAAGTCTACTTTTCATTAACTGTACCAAGAATAAGGAGGGTGGAATATTCTTTTCCTTAAAACCTGGCAGAACAATACAGATGAAAAAGCCTAGGTGTCACAAAGTATTCAGGGATGAGTTGCAGATTCCCAGAGGAAATGATGATGTGCAGCAGCAATCCCTCTGTGCTTGCTCTGGGGTGCTGAGAGGTGCTGACTCCAGCCACAGCAGTCAGGTAACGAAGTTCCTCCTGCCAAGGGCCAGGTGATCACAGCACCCCCAGAGGGGTTCTGAAGGAAAACAAGAAGCCTGTTGGTTTTGTCATCAGGAAACAGCTGAAAACAGAGATCTATGTGAAATCCAGACTTTGTCCAAGGGATAGCCATGGTGCTATTAACATTAACTTCACTGACCTGAAATTTTTTTTGGGAAAAAAACCTCTCAACTTGCATGGTTTAAATCTGCCCCGTGCAGCAGTAAGAAAGCCCCCGCCAGGCCCCGTGCCCATCCATGGGGTCCCTGTTCCCCTGGGCTGTGGCAGGACTGGCCATATAAGGGCCTCGTGCCAAGCTGGGATGGTTGACCTTTTCTGATTACAAGGTCTCTCCCTGCTACTGCACATTTTCCCTTGTTGATAGCCACACTAAGCAACCTTCACCACCTTATCAGAAGGGCAAATACCCTCTTAGAATGGACAGGTTTGGGTGTTGCGTGCACACACAGTGTTTGGGCTCTCTCTCATCTGTTGTTGCTCAAGTTAACAGGAGGCCATGCAGATTCCTTAAAATTCATATTTCAGAACTGATGTTCTTGCTTCTTTACAATTAAACAGAGAAACAGAGGCAACTTGTCTTCTGTTCCCATTAGTCAGACTGCTTGTGTAGGAAAGTAATCTGAGGTCAATTCCCTTCTTACTCTGACAGTTTCCACATCCATCTCTTACCTCATGAAAGAATTAGTTCATCTGCTCTGTATGTGCTCTTTGGGGTGTATTGGGCAGGGTGAAAGGCAAATTAGCTGGCTGTTAAAGTTGTCCTACTCTGTAGAGACGAATGTGAGAATAATTTGAACAAGAGAGAGACAAGAGAGCAAGAGAAAAAAAAAAACAAACAAACAAGCATAAGCTTGACAAACCAAGATAATTATGGCATTTGCTTTAGAGATGGAGCAGTTTGCATTCCCTAAATGATCTGCAATTCAAGGTGCCATCCATCACAACTGTCCTTGGATAGCAGAGGTGACCAACAGCAGCATACACAGACAATGGCTGCCTGAGCTCTCCTGGAAGCTTCAGAAGGCATCCCGAGAAAGGCAGGATGACTCCCAGGTCTTCTGCAGTGTGCCGTAAGTGTGTAATGAGTAATTTCTCACTAGAAGGTCTGAATGACGTTAATGATATTTCACCTCAATACAGGCTTCAAGTACATCGCTCTTGCTAAAGAGATATGTTGAAAGGAGACCTGCCAATGGAGAAATTTTGAAAAGTGTAGAATGAAAAAAAACCCCAAGATATAAACATATAAGCCTCTAACTGAGTAGGAAAACTTCAATTTTTTATAATCCAGACAGGAATTCTTTTACCTGTTTGACTTGCCAGCTGAATTTTAGGTTTTGTCTCATAAACTGCAGATCTGTTTTTTCTGATGTGTGAATGGACTAACTTTGCTCCTAGCATATGTTGTCCTATTATTAGAGATCACATATACCTATGTTTTTCTAAAGAACAATGATAAATTGTGACAGTTTTTGCCAACTTTCTTAAGACTCCAGTCTAGTGATTAATTATAAAGGCTCATGTTCAACATAGCTATGCATATTAATGACAATGACAATGATTTTAAAGAATCTGGAAAAATGTGTCACGGGGAGGATGCCCGCAGAATCATTAAACATGAATCATCTTTGGTTGCCTACTCAAATGTAATTAGTGGAATGTAATTAGCATCTAATTATAATATGCCATATAAAAAATCTTGGCTGCCTTTTGCCATATTCTAGCCAAAATGTGGCAGGAAGTACCCCAAATCTTAAGACGCTCTTTTGGCCAAAGAAAGCACATTCTAGCCTTCAAAAACATGCTTACTTGCCTGGATTTAAAACTTACTGTTTTCTTGTTATCATCTGAGGAATCAATGGGTGATAGCAAGAATCCAAAGTGGTTAAATAAATAATTACTAGAGTAAAGCAATAAGCACAGCCCTAGCAATGAGGCAGTGACCTGAAGTGAGACAGTGACCTGAAGTCAGCCAGTGAAATAGAGACCACCCTGTAGGTGTCACTGTGGAGACAGACCGCGGTGTTATATGACTGCCCGGCTAAGGGAAGTCCTTTTTGTGAAGTAACTTAATAAGCAGTGGAAAATATACTAAGAATGAGATCAATCTAGTGAGCGCCAAAGTGTTTAAAATATAAATAAGATTCTTCGATGGATTTGGGTAATTCTATCTAATAAACCAGCCATGTTGTTGATTTCTCACCTTGCTGAGACAGGCTGAAAAATTAAGAAATCAATTTGAAGGTAGATTAGAAGAAATGGAAAAGGTGAGAAAATAAACAGAGACATGGTGGATAACAATCAGAAAAAGGAAAACACATTAAAAAAATAAACTTATTTGATTATTTCCATTAAACTGAAGTCTTAAAGAACATAGTTTAATAAATGCTCCCTACATTATATATAGGAAAACAAAGAGCATCCTGCTAAAATGAAAACACTATTATATTCTCAGATAATGAAGAACTGCAAATCCATTCAAATGAAAATGAAAACATTTTCCTGCAAACCTGCATTTAACTGTATGAATGTCTAGCTCCCCATTCCTAGAATCTGGCTTATGGCTTTGGTGCTGAGTTCTCATGCTGCTGAACTGAGGATTTTGTTGTTTTGTTGGGGGGGGGGATAGCAGATTTCTTTTGTTACAAGTAACAACATGGAAAAAATGTGGGATGACAATAGCAACATTTATGTTTAAATTATACAACTATCATGTAGTCAACATCATGCATACTTTATATTTTATATAGTTATAAACTTTAAATGGTGTAATTTGGAAAAATGTTCATTTTTCTTATAAATTTATGAACCAGCATAAACCTAGAGTTTATACACCAATAGCTTAGGTTACTTTTTTTTGAATAAAAGAGACTTCTTCTCTTAAAGGAGAGTTAGCAGGATTAGTCCCAAATCTCATGTAGTCTTTGTTAGATTAAAATCATAATAAGAAAAAAAATAGATTTTTATGCCATCTTCCTCCTTTTGATTTGCTTACAAGTTTTAGAATGTTGCTAAGGCATTTTGTGAAACATTGTAAAAATGGATGTTTTGTATAATTTCTATTTTCCAAAGATAAGAAAGGGCAGTTGTTATGAGAAATAAAGCACACTGACTCTTTTGTTATATTTTAAACTGAATATATTTAACTACATTTAATTTGCATAGTTAAAACGCTTTTGCTTGTGTATTGGGTCTGGCTGAGGTGGAGTTAATTTTCCCCGTAGCAGCCCTCATAGTGCTGTGCTTTGTATTGGTAGCTAGAAAGGTGTTGATACCACACCAGTGTTTTGGTTACTGCTGAGCAGTGCTCACACAACATCAAGGCTGTCTCTCCAACATTCCCCTCTCACCAGTAGGCTGGGGGTGGGCAAGATCTTGAGAGGGGACATAGCCAGGACAGCTGACCCAAACTGACCAAAGGAATATTCCATACCACATGACATCTGCTCAGCAATAAAAGCTAAGAGAAAGGAGGAGGAAGTGGGGGCATTTGTGATTTATGACGTTTGTCTTCCAGAGCAACCGCTACACATACTGAAGCCCTGCTTCCTGGGAAGTGGCTGGACATCTCCTGCTGATGGGAAGTAGAGAATAAATCTTTTGTTTTCCTTTGCATCCACACATGGCCTTTGCTTTTGCTTTATTAAACTGCCTTTATCTTGACGCATGAGTTCGGTTGTTTGGGTTTCTTTCCCATCTTATTTCCCTCCTCCCCCAGTCCTGTTGAGGAGGGGAGTGATAGAGCAGCTTGGTGGCACCTAGCATCCAGCCAAGGTCAACCCACCACAGTCCTTTTTGGCGCCCAACCTGGGGCATGAGGAATTCGAGATAAGGATAGTAATTGGGAGAGGTAATGGGCAAAACATGAACTGAACAATAATAGAGAGCGAAATGATCATGGGGAATTTTGGTTGTTAAAGTTGTAATGAAGGGATGAAGGGTGGGTTGTGTGTAAATTGTCCACTTCTATTCGGTGTTGTGATGATGTTATTTTGATTTTAGTGTGGGGAATTCTTTTTTATTGATGTGAGTGAAGTTTGTGAAGATTGTGTGATGAATGTGGATTTTAATGATAATTCTTAAATATGTGATTCACAGAGGTGAGGGGTGGAATGTATTGGGTTTACATGGCAAGGTTTTGGTAGCGGGGGGGGCTACAGGGGTGGCTTCTGTGAGAAGCTGCTAGAAGTTTCCCCTATGTCCAATAGAGCCAATGCCAGCTGGCTTCAAG
>NW_008794260.1:65773-67830 GCF_000699145.1 Aptenodytes forsteri
GTGACGGTAATTGGTGAGTGATCTCTCCTTGTCCTTATCTTGACCCATGAGTCTTTCATTATATTTTCTCTCACCTGTCCAGCTGAGGAGGGGGAGTGATAGAACGGCTTTCGTGGGTACCTGGTGTCCAGCCAGGGTCAACCCACCACAGCTTATTACAATAATGAATAATAAGAGGTGGTGTAACATACTTCAGTTATATAATGTGCGTGAAATTAAAGCAACTTTGAGCATTTAAATTCAGATAAAAGCTATTTGCTTTCAAAAGTAATAGTTAATCTGTCTGTCTTTCTGATAGTAAACTTTGCAACCCTATTCAAATTTTAGAAAACATTATTTTCTGAATTGTTTTCCAAATACCTTGTTTTCAGATTACTCTTTTCTTTGTAGCTAGTATCTCCCTAAATTACCAGGAGGGCACAAAATAAATAATCTTTAAGATTATTAGACATGGCCAACTGTTCTATATTCTCAAGGCCCACTCAAATGGGAACCTAAGGAATAGCACAAAAAACATTAGAAAAAGCACGATGCTGTTGTACATACAGTATGGGTACTATTCATGATACGTAAACTATTATTATGTAAGCATATGGTTGCCAAAGTCTAATTTCAGAAAAGTGTTATATGGTACATAGAAAATGAAGGAAATTACTTTCCTCTATTCCCCATATCCCTTTTGATTATAAAAGATTTATTTCTTTTACTTTGTTCACTGGAACTTATATTCAAATATAGAAACTGCCATGGCCTTTATGGCTTAAAAGGCTATGCTACCAGAATAGTGGAAGCAGAATTTTAATGTCATTTTAAGATTTTATAGGAACTCTAGTGTTGTGTATTTTACTGACAAACCAGTGAGAAAAATAACTCTTCTCTTAGTCCTCAGTCCAGTGCTTCCATTTCAAATCTGAGTTTGCCAGACTGGAAAGTCTTTTTGGACATTCTTTAACAACTTGATGAAAATTGTGATATAACTTCTTCATGCATGGTCAAATTAAGTTTGGGGTGGTTCTTCTCAAAAGATGCATACAAAGTCAAGTAACCTGATGGTTACTGACACTGAGAGAAGAAGATTGCTGTGGTCTGAGCCCCTAAGAGCTATGTAGCCATCCAGTTTCTGCCAGTGTCCTCTGCTGAGGACCAGCTATTTCTGTATCTGTGTAGTGGAGGGCGATGCTAGCTAGGAGCGTACTTCTCCTTTGGGCAGCTGTCCCTGGAAGACTCACAAAGAGGATAAATGAAAAGAGTCCATGGCTAAACAAGGAGCTTATCACATATCCTATCAGCTAAAAGACAGCACATCACGGACCTTGTTGTTTTCTATTATGAAGATTTTAAATAGTTATTATTTTTTGGAAATAATGTAAAAGCCTTTTCTGAATGGGTGTAACATTTTCCATCACTAGTTTACATAACTTCTTCATATGCAAGTTTGAACAGCTCAGAAAATTTCTTCCTTTGATTTGGTAAAGAATGCGCATGTAGTTTGTTTCTTCTGTGGTGAACCCAAATTAATCTTGAGGATGTTTTTAGTTTTTCTTTAGGCTTTGATGCAAATGATAAATAAATAGCAGGTTTTCAATTGCACATATTAGATATGCTCTGACATAATAACATTAGCCTGGAAAATAATGTTATTAGCATTACATAATGTCAGTATGTTTAAGGAGTGTGGCTCCAAGCTCCCGTGATTTTTCATTATTAATGTTCTGCTAAAATAATTGTGTCTGGTAACAAATACTTTTCCATTCAGCAAATGTTTCTCTGTGCTGGCCAAAATGAACAGCTCATAAAAAGAAAGGCACATCACCATGAACCGGCTATAACTGAAGTTGCTGTGAGTTGTTTGTTAATGCTACAGTGCCTGCAGGAAAATTAAGAGCTTCTGACAAGATTCCGCTTTGAGGACTTAAATACCAATTTTTCTCACAGAATGCCACTGGACCCTGGCAGAGACTGTCATTCAATTCCTTGACCTCTTTGGAGAGTTAAGTCAGGAGATAAATTTCAATGATTCCACCATCTCTATCTTCCTGTCATGGCTTAACCCCAGC
>NW_008794260.1:68126-95306 GCF_000699145.1 Aptenodytes forsteri
TCCCCCCCTTCCTCCTCCTTCCCCCAGCTTTATATGCTGAGCATGACGTCATATGGTGTGAAATATCCCTTTGGTCAGTTGGGGTCAGCTGTCCTGCCTGTGTCCCCTCCCAGCTTCTTGTGCACCCCCAGCCTACTCGCTGGTGGGGTGGTGTGAGAAGCAGAAAAGGCCTTGACTCTGTGTAAGCACTGCCCAGCAGTAACAAAAACATCCCTGTGTTATCAACACTGTTTCCAGCACAAATCCAAAACACAGCCCCATACTAGCTACTATGACGAAAATTAGCTCTACCCCAGCCAAAACCAGCACACACTGAAAATCACCTCAGCTCTGAAATCCAGACTAAGATCAAAAGAGAGGGAAATACTAAACTTTGTCCTTGAGCAGTTCAGGTGTAATTCCCTGCAGCTACAATATCAACCATGCTGCATTTTCGGATGACAATACTATAGATCTGCTGTGCTCAGTATTCAGTTTTAGATGTATCTTGAGTCCTGTGACACTCGGTACACTCAAATCACCTGCACACCAATCAGTTTGCCATAAACTTTGAGCAAAAGAAAACAACAAAACAGCAATTTTCTGCTATGCCCAACCTGATCTTGAGGTAATCTTTTGAGATGTGAACATCATCTCGTTCTCCCTTGCAAATCTTGCTTCAGAAATGACAGAGTGAAAACTGGGTCCTGCTCAGTCCTGAAGAGCTGAAAGCAAATAGACTATTCACTCATAACTGAACTCACTGAAAGCCAATGTATTCTTGGCTCTGAACTTTTCTGAGAATGAAAAGAAGGCAATGCTAACTTAGCATTTAATGTTCTATTAGAAAATACTGTTCTGGACTAAATATCTTGAATTTTATTTTCATATTATTAGTATGAATCTCCAAAAGATGCAGATTTTTGTCTGAAATGTTAGTCATACTGTTTTCATACAACATACTAAATGTCTGAAAGAGAGGTTTCATGAAAACCAGCAACAATAACAGATTTATATTAAAAAGATGTTAATACAAAAACAAAAGAGACAAGCAAAGAAGCATAATATTAATGACTCAAAGGGTTAAAACAGAGATTAAAGCCAGAATGAGTGCTGACTGAACAGAAGGAATTCCCAAAGGTGACTTCTCACTTCTTTACATGAAACTCTCTTATTTCAATTAGTTTGCTTTTAAGACCCATTGAAATGTTTGCAAAGACCATGGTTTTGGCCCAGATTTTTTAAAAGTGTAGCATAACCTTTGAAATTGATAAGGATACTAAGAAAAGACTGACACACAGCTAATATTTTTTGGACAGAAAGAGAGATTTCAATGAGTATTTCAGAAACAGGTTAATAATATGATAGTGCCCTAGTGAAATCCTTAACCATTATAAATTTAAACCATTATAAATTTAAACCACATTATATTAGTTTACTCCATTTAAGCAAGTTATAAAAAATCTACAACTTAATATTCTGTTAAACAAAAATAAGTGACAGGGAAAAAAAAGAACATGTAAAACATGGGCATGAATTTATCCCTCTCTTACTCCAGATTATGTGTTGTTGTACCAGATGAAGTGGATGGATCCATTAAACACACATATTTCATTCACCTCCTGGATCTCAAGCATGATAATTTATTGTTGCTTTGGTTGTTTGAAATGAGAATATGTGCTTACTATCCTTATGGTAGGCTGTTACTGTTAAACGCCTCACCTCCAATCCAATTGGTGCAATGTCTTCCTTAAAGTTATTTCCCATCTAATGACAATCAAGTCAAGTGCATTGACATTTATAGCTTATCAGTGCTTTGAAACACCAGCCATTATTTTTCATTTTTTATATAATGGGTTCCTAATCTTCTATACGATATTTGAAGAGCTACACTACTCTCCAAACATCAGTATGCTGCACTTGAAAATCCAAAAGATTTTTTGGTGTCCCTAAATTTGACCTTTTGCAAATAGTGTCTGTTTCCATTCCTTCCCTAGTCCTAAAATTTCAGTCCTAGGTGCAAGTAGGCAGAAGAATGATGTAACTCAGTTTCAAACTTCCCAAATCAAACAAGTTTATTTTAGTAGAAATTCCACAATAGTACCTCCTTCTTAAGACTTTTTAGAATACATAAATTGTTCCATAATATCTAAATATATTCCATGTGGGCTGGAATGATAGCCAATTAAAACAATCTCATGAGAAACCCATTAACAATTGGATTTGTAGCAAAAATGTTGATAGACCCATCAAGCTAATTGAAGACTGAATCTAATCTTTAAATACAGATGTGTCTGAGAATGATAAAAACTTGTCATCAGAAAAGAGATAAGTGTTGTCTTTATCTCATTCTATTGTGTTGCTGAATATTTTTTCATTTGGAATCAGACCTTGTAACATATTTTAAAGATTTCCAGTCCTTTCACAACTGAACACCACCCTTCAGCCAAAGAAGGCACTAGCTGACTACTGGGGTTTAGATCAGGCTCTGAATTCTAACCTTCTCCATGGTAATGAGAACACAGGCATAGTTTTTTGAAAAATAACTGGCTAAAAATGAGACATCAAAGGGAGCCACAAGCTTTTTTTAAAAAGTGGTGGTGGTGGTTACAGGAGAGGTAGTTAGAAACTTGTGGTTATCTGTAATTAAAATGGTTATCTATATTGAAAAGTTATGGTTATATTATCTACAACCATGCTAAAAGGGCTTGAAATGGCAAAAAATATCCTATACTATTGGAAAAAAAAAAAAAGACAAACAAAAAGCCAAAACATAAATACAAATTTCCAGTAGTCCAGTCTAAAAATTGCCATGAATTTTGTAAATCAGGATATAGAAGCCTGTAAGTCAAACTAGGGCAATACATTTCATCAAAGAAAAGAGTTAAAAATTGACTTTTTGTGGCTTCACAAATTATTTATGAGTGGCTTGGAATATTTGAGATTGTTTTCCTAATTATCTACTGAGTAATGCCAGCAAATATTTTCTGGCCACAAATCATTCATAAGTAGCTCATTACAACTAGCTGATAGTCAGAACCCAAGATGTGCTAGTTAATTTTGATTGGTTATGTAGGACTGTTGGTGGTTACAGGACTTGAGAATTTCCCTGTTTGTCTGTATCTCTGTCCAAAGGGACAGAATATAGGATCGTTGTTTTCCAGTAGAAAAAAATCATGAAGGCTCTTATGAAAAGCAGAATAAGGTCATAATAAGCTGCCTAAAATTATGAAACTATAAAAATCTTTTAGATCTTTCTGTAGAGTGAGTAAGACTATCTCAATAACTTACTCTGATTCACTCTAGCAAAGTTTTATGGGAATATAAAGGAATCAGTATATTGAACCTCCATCTTTCATCTAGCTACAGTCTTATGCGTATGTTTGGAAGGAGGCTTGGAGGGTTGAATCTGAACGCATCTCAGGTGTACTCAAAAACTTGAGATACACACCCTTCTGGATATGTCTAACAAGACTATCTCAATAGCTTACTCTGATTCACTCTAGCAAAGTTTTATGGGAATATAAAGGAATCAGTATATTGAACCTCCATCTTTCATCTAGCTACAGTCTTATGCGTATGTTTGGAAGGAGGCTTGGAGGGTTGAATCTGAACGCATCTCAGGTGTACTCAAAAACTTGAGATACACACCCTTCTGGATATGTCTAACAGTGACCTCCCAGAGCAATTCTGGGAGATGAGATCTATGAAGAACGGGAGAGCTTCAAGGAAGAATGGAGGTCTTCCCCACCTTCTCTCCCACTCCTCACATAACTTCAGATTGCTAGGGCAATCACCAGGACATTTTGGTCTTCGAATTTAAATTAACCATGGGTCTTTTACATGGTTAAGGACTTTCACAAGTTCTTAAGTACTGGAGTATTTAAAAGGGGACAACTGTTCCTCTGCTTTGGAACCCATTTGACTGCTAATCAAGCCCATCTATTCTTCTTTACAGCTCACAGCTCCTTCCTGACTCACCCCTAGGCACCGCTGAGCAAACCTTATTGTTTCACACTTGCAGCTTTGGATCTGACCTTCTGGTTCAGCCAGCACGGCTGTGAGTCAGTGGAATTCTATGTTACAGTATGTACACACTAGTGGTTTAGTTTAGATCAGTTGTATGCTCAAGTAGCAAAGCAACCTGATCATCTCTACTTACTGTGTTTTCTTTACATCATGGAGAGGTCTTGGAGCTCATGAACTAGATTCTTTTAGGATAAAACTCAACTGAAAATTGCATTCCAGAAGTGCACCTAATCTGCTCCAGTCACAAATGGGCATACACTCTGTGGGACCGGCTGGACTAGAGCTGCTCTGAAGAAAAAACCCTGAAATAGTGAGTACAACATGGATTTTGGGTCCTCAGTACCAATTATTTTACTCTATTACTCCACTCTGGTTGTTTATAAATCCTTTCTATTATAGCAATAATTTGTAGCGTCTACATGGGTCCATATGGCCTTTTTTTTATTTGGCCATAGTTAGACCTTTTGGCCTGTTTTAATCAAATATTAGTCCAAAGTCACAGCTATTTACAGCAGAAGTAGTGAACCTTCCCTGTGTTTTTCCCTGCATCTGCATCAGAACTTCTCCAATATGTCAAAAGCTCTATTTCTGATTAGACAGGAAAAGGTGGATGTTTCAAACCTGGTACCCCAGAGGACTAGCAGGGATCAGCTGAGATTTCTGAGAACATTCTAGGAAGCAGAATGACCTTTCTTTTTCTGTCTTTAAGTGCATAAAACTGGAAGAAAAACCATCAAAGTGATCAAATTGAATCTGCTTGGAGCAGATTTGGCATCTTGGATGTGCATCTTGGGCTTTCTGAACTTCACTGGAATCGCTCTCTCTCTTCTCATAAACCAAATCCAAGACACAACGAATTGAATAATTTTAAACTTGCTGTTTCATAAGCAGCATTGTCATTATTATTGGTCTTTGGTTTCACAGTGTGTTTTTAAGGAAAAAAAATGGTTTTGCCAGCATTAATAGACCTTTGAACAAAGCTCACAAGAAATAAGAGTTTTGGTCAAATTCAACAGAAGCATAAATAGAAGAGTGGCATGTCAGCATACTTGTACTCAGAAGAAGAGATGAAGTGTTGCATAAATCTAGAGAGCATTTGCAGCTGGAATTGTAAATTTTTGCCAGATTATTTACTGATATGACAATATTTTCTAGATTTAAAACAATATTTTAAGGTAGAGCAGAGTTAGTGGACAATGCCCAGAGAAACTGATGATAACAATGAATGGAGGTATGTGGGAGTGTTCATGGAAGGTTAACTATCTCTATGTTCATGCCTGAATTTTTCTCTCTATTTCACATTAAGAGGCAAAACTTGATTTCAATATATTCAAAATTCCTCTACAAATTAGTAAACACCAAGAACTGTAAAAGCAAGAGTTCTTAATGTATGCTGTTTAGGAATACCAACATAAATGGATTAATTATTTAGAGTTTGTTCCTATTCACCGTAAGAAAATAAACAGCAGGATTTGTATTATTTTCTTAACTTGGCATTCTGATAAATGGCAAAACTTGATTTCAATATATTCAAAATTCCTCTACAAATTAGTAAACACCAAGAACTGTAAAAGCAAGAGTTCTTAATGTATGCTGTTTAGGAATACCAACATAAATGGATTAATTATTTAGAGTTTGTTCCTATTCACCGTAAGAAAATAAACAGCAGGATTTGTATTATTTTCTTAACTTGGCATTCTGATAAATGGAGCTCAAAATTTAATAAATGTGAATGGAAAACGTAAAGATTTGATTATGTTGACTGTTATGGTACATCATACTTGCATATAACAAGGGAAAATCATTAAATAAAAGTCCAAGTAAGTGTGAGGATTTGACCAATTTATTTGTTTTGTGCCTTTATTTTTGTTGTTGTTTAGGTGGGGGTATATATTAATTAAATTAAATAATTATTATTATTGGGAAGTACTAAATAGCAAATAAGAAAAAAATGAATAACAGAAATTACGCATAATTTAAAACTCTTTTTCTTAAGTTACATCATTCTTTTCCTTTTTCTTCTGACTTCTTTGTCAGAAGGTGTAGGAGCAGAACCATTTTTTACTAGTGATTTGTAGTATTATTGGTGTTGTTCCAGGTGGTGAATGGAGTCCTGTACAACAAATAAAGAACAGCTGACATTGCTAACATTCACTGCTAACTAACAGTGACATTTAGGAAAAAAAAAAAAAAATCTCTTTTCCTTTTGTTTCTTTGCCCTGCCTTTTGCTATTTCTCTCACAACCCTAGCATTAACCTGATTGTCAGTGTATAAAAAACACTTGGCTCCCAATTAGCCCACTGTTCGTTGTTCAAGTACACATCTTTTACTTTTAAAATAGAAAGTTGCAACAAAAATAGACAATGGTTTCACCTAATGATTGGTTTCTTAAATGAAAATGACACTCCTGCATGGATCAAGGAATTTGTGAATCTTCCAAATCAATTTTCAGCATTTGTCATACTCCAACTACAAAGCTCTGCAATGTCTTGTGTTCTGCCACAAGTAGCTGGGCAAAGGCTTTTATCCAGTTCAGTAGTACTATTTCCAGTACAGTCTGGACTCCCTGCAATTTTTCTGCTAGGTTTCTTTCTAGGTAGGCAGTCTCCATCCTCGACTTGATCCATCTCTACTAAGGATTTGTTTACTTCAGTGTAATAAAGCCTTGGACAACAAAAGTACTAATCCTGACCCCCCAGTCACGTTAGTTACAGAAGGTTATTTTCCTAGTGCAGGGTAAGGCCAAGACCTATGGACTCTTGTGGCTACTGTTGCATTTCCGAGAAAACTAAATTTAAAGTCTTCTATAGTTTCCCAGTGAACTGATCACAAAAGTCAGTGTTTGTATGACTTTGAGTTAAAAAAAGCAGGTGAAAGCTAGTAGTACTCGGATTAATTTAAACCCAAAGCTGACAAAAAAAAAGCTCCAGGGATGAAAAGGTGTATGATCCAAAACTAAAACAAAGAATTTTATTAAACCGTATGAGCCTGTATAAAAACCTGATGAATATCAAGCAGCTCTAACACTCCCAACAACTCGCAAATGCCTAAAAAGACTCTCTTCTCTTCTTGTTTTTTTGGCAAAAAATTCACTTCACAGCTGTTGTCTATTACCTTAGAGACAATGCTAACAGTTGGGATACAATAAACCCCTGATGATAAAGGGTGTAAGTGTTATCACATCTAACTATAATAGTGTGAATGGTCCAACTATAATAGAGCAAATGACCTGACAGCTCCTACCCACTGAGCATTACCGCCCATCACCACTTCACCAGCAGCAGACCAAGGGACAAGAAATTTCTCATTCTGCATACAGTGCCCCTTGGGAAAAGCACAGTCCTATTAATTTACTGGTGGCAGTGGGAGAACAGTTGTCAAAGTGCCTGGAAACAGACCAGCAGACTGTTGACTTAATTATGCCAGACAACAGAGCCAACATTTTAAAGCTGTGAAAGATGGCAATTTTTCACACTTCACGTTCCCCCATTTCTTTCCTGAGAGCCAGACTCAACCAATTCAAGTCATTCAAAATATTAAATATTAAATATAAAAATTATCCTTGTGCCTCTTCCAAATGCAAAACAAAATAAACCCTCCCAACTAGAATTAAGTCACTCAATAGTAACTTTTATGTTAGGATTCAATGTGAACACATAATGCTACTTATCAAACTATTATTTCATAATAAGTTTAAAGAAATAATGTACAACATGGTCTACTTTTTAGATCCCACCTTCTGAGTGTTATAGGAATGAAGCCACAGGTTAACAGATGCTAAGTAGAAAGTAAAATGCTCACACATTCTGATCTCATACATCTATATTGTCCAGGCTTTTTGTTGCACTTATGTAAATTTTCAATAATGACTTCTAATATGTGCTCTTAAGTCTGCATATAAGGGCTGAGAGGTTCATCATTTCCTCTCTAACTGGGCCATATAAAGCTTACTTCAGTTTTTAAGTGCCTTTTGCTCAAAGGGCTATGCTACCAGAGCACATACTTCAGATTTGTCTATAATTGGCCTGAGAATTTTTTTTCTGCATAATGGCTCTTTTCAGTATTATGTTTGCATTGCTAAAGCATTTATAAAACCCATCAACTGAACTATAGTATACACTTACATCATACTTTTCATGAGCATATCTTTTTTTTTTTTTTACAAAAATATGTATCAGTACCTCAGCGCTATAGATGGGAAAATAAAACTAGATACCAATCTTGTGACTTATTCTGGTTCCATAAATCTATCATAACCTGTACATAAATCCATCTGCAAGCCATTTTGAGCTGATATTTTGTTGATGAGAGTTAAAAATGCACTGTTTAAGCTATTTAAACTGTTTCATAATATATGTACCATTTTTCTGAAGTCTACTTTCAAATCAGATTTTTGGTGTAAACTATCAGAGTAATAATTTTTTTCTTGTTGATACAAATAAATCTTTGTTTAAATTTAACTATTTTCAAGAATGTTGACTTTGTTAAAGCTGTTGGCTTGTATTCAGAACACTTCCAACACAAATTCAACAACTCAGACAAACAGTAGCTGTTTTAAAGGGCTTCTTCAGCTACAATCAGTATTCTGATACATTGGAATTTAAAATATATGTCTAATGATTTCATATCTAAGTACAGAAACAGTGAAGGACTACTGGGTCAAAGTAGGAAGTGCTGATTGCCATTTGCCCTATTGTGTTTTTACTGATTCCAGCTAAGGCTGGAGGTAGATTTCATTATGAAGGGTGCATCTCGTTTGAAGCAAGAAACAAGTGGATCACCAGTGGACAGCATTTTCACTATGCTAACTTCTGCTTATAAATAACCTGTTTCAGGCAACTCCTAACTCTGTGTTCTTGTTTCTAAAATAAAGATATTTCATTAATTTTGTCTCAGAGGTGGCACCCCAAACCACAACACAGTCAAAGCACAGATGCCCTTGGAAAAGTACAGTGAACAGGATTTATTCATGTCCAGTTCTTCTGAGTGGTGATGTTTTGATTATGTCTATAGAGAGAGAAATAAGACTTAGAAATCAATAGAATTTGAATTTACATTGGTTAGTAGATGTTCTAAAAACCTGAGACAACTAGACTGTTCAAGTCTACTGTGTAGCTGAAACATATGAGTCAGTGCTCTTTAGCATGGCTTCCTGAATCTCTGCTCTCTCCTCCCAGTCTTAACTGTTACTTTAGAAAAAGATATGCTTGAATCATTGTGGATCCTTGATATCCTGCTTTAACCATATTTCATTTTAAAATGGATAGGAAACTTGTTATAAAAATATTTTAAGCACTGAATTGTACTGGGCTTTAAAGGGATCTATAACAGAGTTTTAACTCTGCATAAAATCTGAAAGCGAATAAAATACTTCTATTGACCGGTATTGTTATTAATTCTCCTTGGGGAAGATGTATGTCCTTGAATAAGTAGCTTTGATTTCTCCCAGAACACTGTATTTTGTGTGACCCACCATGTGTTTAAAACATCAGTGTCTGTTGCCATGGAATTTATTTCCCTGCTGGATCAAGCACAAGAAGAAAGCTTAATTTAAATGTATAGATCTGAAAACTATGTATGGAAAACAAATGGGGAAAAAAAATTGTCTGAAGGACTGAGAACATTTCTTGGAATACAAAAAAAAATATGCAGGACCAAATTCTCCCAAAATCTCAGCAGCTTCTGAGAAAAGTTTGTAAGTCATCCATTTACATTGAAAAATCCTACTTCGTGCATGTTTGAGCCCTGAGTGTTGATACTATCTCTGCCTGGTTTCTTTTTCCTTCAAAAAATTCCAAGGGAATTAAAACTGCAGTTAACATTCACCTGTTATCCTTCTAATGAAAACCAAAAGAGGAACAAAAAAATAAGGTTGTATGTCATAAATAAAATGCAACAACATAGACTCCACCTCACACCTCCACCTCATTAATGGTCGCATTAATGCCATGAAAAAGATATGAGAGTTAAATAGGAGATCTTCACCATGTAATTTTTTTTTTTTTTCCTGAGACAAGTTACACTGCAGTTATATACTTTCAAAACAAGAATGTTAATATAAGGAATATAGACCTTTTAAAGTTAAATAGTTAGATGTGGTATTTTGTCTGCATACATCTGTAGATGTGACACCAGATAATTGTGAAATAGTACGAAGTAAGAAATAAAACAAGCAAGCTGTAGTGGGATAGGTATCAAGAAATGTAATAAACTTTCAACAATTTAATAAAGGCTAAGATTTGTATCTAATGATGCTAGTAATTGTTTCTGGTGGATGAAGAATAGAAAGAAGGGAAAACTGTGTATTTGAAAATAAAAGAAGTGAATTACATTTGGTGTATGGCTTGAGGTTCCTGGAAAACTGCAGGTGGATGTGAAAGCTGGACGTTAAGACATCTGTTAAGATACATGTTAGGATTTTTTCCTGAAGGAGTAACGGGGGTGGATAATAGCAAAAAGGTCTGAAGAAACATCATAAATAATGATAAATCATAATTATAAATAAGTGGGAAAAAAAATCCTTCCTGCTTGTGCAGTTTTGTTTGACATCTGTTTTAATCATGTCTTCATTCTTAAATAAACGTGGTTTTGGGGGTTCACTGTTTGTTGGGTTTCTTTTACTGGATGTCTATGCTGCAACAGGGATATGTAACTTTTCTTTCCTTTTTTTCCCCTCCACATGATTTTACCGAGAAGAAAACTTTTCCAGTCAGTCATTTGTTGCTTTGTCAGCTCACATCCAGATTATTACAATGTCATTCTGGAGTCCTGGTGTAGCATGGGGCTGTAAGTAAACATCAGGCAGTACTTTCCGTGGTGGAACACTTTCCCACACAAAGGTCTGGCACAGAGATTAGGCATCACCTAGATTTGTTTAGCTGTATTCTGAATACTTGGAGAGGTTTTACATGTTTTATAAAGCTGGTACTGGTTGTCTGCACAGGAAGGAACTTCACAAGGAAACCATCTGACATCTGTGCTCCAGAAATTATAGTGCATCATTCAGAATACTATTTTTGCTCTTTAAAGCATGTCATGTTTAGTTGCTGTACATTTTCAAATCTCTCTTTCCTGTTGCCTGGACTCAAAACCTGAGAACTAGGATGTTGATGCTGACAATATATAGTCTATAGGGCACAGGAAATAATGACTGTGCGCATAGTTTTAGAAGCATGCTTTCTAGAAGAAATGTGCAGCAGAGGGTTAGGGGATAAACAGAAAGCTAAGGGATTAGAGGTCAGTGAAGAGCACCACTCTCGAGCTGGAGGAGGACTCAGACCAGACACATAACCTTAGTTTAATCTGGTCTTAAGCCCCTTTTTCATGGGCTGGTCATTGCACATGAGGATGAGCATTCACTTTTTAGGAACAGCACTGGGATATCTTCAAAAACTTATGCACGTTCCTTAATTCTTTCAGAAGCATGAGTGATAGGAGAAGTCTGCCCAGTCCATTCAACTTATTTAAAGGTGTTTCTATCTGCTTCCATTGCAGCATTAAAAACACACACTAAGGACTCTCATAAAACTAAAAAGAATATTACTTTTAATTCAAAATATTCTGGCTCCAGAATGCAACGTAATTGCACAATTATATAGTCTTCATAAATCTTAGTTTTTCTTTTTCTTTCTGTAGAACATATTGGTAGAAGTTCTGAGGTTTTTATATTCTCTTTTTTTCAGTAATGGAACAGGAATTCTTGCTAGTTGTCAGTTAAACAGCGAGAGGTTTGCTTTTGTGTCGTTACAGCGGATTTATGTCTTGTTTTTTAACTAAGATGAAATACACAGTTTTTGGTAAAGGTAAAATGTTTACAATTGCAACTGTTAAATAGCAGGCCTGAATCAGGTGTATCCTCAAGTAAATTATTAATTTTCCCAGTTTCTTTTTCCTTTCTGATCCTGACAGCTTCAGAATATTAATTTAGTAAGAGCTCTAGAACTGAACATAGAACATGAATTTCACTGAATGCACACACAATGGAAATTCACTGTATTTCACAATATCGGAAATTATAAGAAAGGGTTAAGAAGCCAGAAGAAACTTCATGTACCTTATACTGATACTGAGGTCCAAAGCAAGATCCATTATCGTGAAGGTAAAGCCTCTAAAGCAGTTCTAAAGCAGTATTTTCCCAGAGGATTCCTTTAACTGAAGTTCAAATGGCTCTGCCTGGATATCCTGTGGGGCCAATGAGACCATGTAGACAGACTTGTCATTTATTATGATTAACAGTCATTTTTATTAATGTTTTTAAACAAAAAAATAAACAAAAGTACTATGCCAACTCTCACAATCTTTTTGCTAGTTTCATGATATATGATGTTTTTCTAATAGGCCCAGTTCCTAGAGTCACGTGACTACACCAGGCTCTGCTTTCATTAAAAATAAATACATTTCTACTCCACACTGTTGCTGAGAATGCTTGAAAATACACCTCTTAAAGGATTAGCATCAAAAAGACAACTACCTCAAATACAGCATTTAAAAAAACAAAACCAAATCCTTATGATGCTGAGGTCATGATTTATTAATGCTTAGGTTTTGACTGGGATAGAGTTAATTTTCTTCCTAGTAGCTGGTACAGTGCTGTGTTTTGTATTTAGTATGAGAATAATGTTGATAACACACCAATGTTTGAGTTGTTGCTGAGCAATGCTTACACTAGTCAAGGACTTTTCAGCTTCTCATGCCCTGCCAGCGAGAAGCTGGGAGGGGGCACAGCCAGGACAACTGACCCAAACTGTCCAAAGGTGTATACCATACCGTATGACATCATGCTCAGTATATAAACTGGGGGGAGTTAGCTGGGGGGCAGTGACCGCTGCTCAGGAACTGGCTGGGTGTTGGTCGGCAGGTGGCGAGCAATTGCATTGTGCATCACTTGCTTTGTATATAATTATTATTACTAGTAGTAGTAGTAGTAGTTTTTTATTTTATTTCAGTTATTAAACTGTTCTTATCTCAGCCCACAAATCTTACTTCCCCCGCGCCCCCCAACTCTCTCCTCCATCCCACTGGAAGGGTAGGAGTGAGTGAATGGCTGTGTGGTGTTTACCTGCCTGCTGGATTAAACCACAACAGTAATGCTTCATTATTAAAAACAAACAAAGATAACCTATGAAGTGAGTTTAAGTGAGCAGTGAGAAGCATAGAAAAGGGTCTGCAACTGGCTTCATTACTGAAGCTTTGGCCAATGCAATAATACTGTAGCTGCCCAGCTTATTGTCCTGCTGATCTGTAACCTCCACCCAATGGTTTTCAAATTCTTGTACCACCTTCTTGATTCAAATCTGCCACACTAAGTATTTCGTCTCACATAGATCTGAACCACTCTCCTCTAACCTTCAGTATTATTATTATACTCCTTCTTCTGCTTCTTCCTTTCATTGAAGTTCAGGTACTATTTTAAAGAATTTGTTGAATCTAAATTGGCACTGAATTTAAAAACAAATCCACTTGATGATTTCAAACACCAGTTTGCCTAAAAACTTTCATGGTACAGTAAAAAAAAAAAAAAAATCCTTTTACAGAGATTTTTACAGCCTACATTTATTGTTGATTATCTTTGGTTCATTGTTTAACTATTTCAGGTATTTTTCTGTAGCATCTTGTACTCTGTTCAAGATGTGTTTTCACTAGTAAAATATTAATGGGTGATTAGCTTACATATAGATAAGAAGAGACTACTGCACATTAAATAAAATAATCACTCATGATGGAGACTATCTGGAGACAGTTTGCAGCTTTAGAGAAAGCAGTCTCTCAGTGTTGAGACTTTGTATAGACCTACTTGACAGAGAAGTTAATTTGAAGCTCAGCCTCTCATAGCTTGTCCTTCCTACTCTTAAGAAGAAGTTGTGACTAGTATGCAAACAAAAGTAACTATTATATCTTGGAGTATTTACTTCTTGACACAAGAGATACTCACTATTTAAAAGCATTGCAGATATTTTTGCTTGGTTGGTTCAAAATGAAGATAATTTATGTTAATTTTTAATGACCTTTCATATTCCTTACCTATCAGCATGGTTGATGACTAAGCAAATAAGAAAAGCACAATAATTCATTACTAATTTAATCTGCAGGGAGGGTGATTGAAGGTGTGGCATACTGAGATACATTAAGTCTTGTGTGTCACACATTTGTTGCAGTGGGGCATCTGTGAAGCAACACTGACACCAGACATAATCTCAAATACAACTGTTGTTGGTAGTCATTTTCTTACTGTAAAGAGTTGATATATCCAAGCGTATTAGTCAATTCTACTGACATTTTTTGTGTTGCTTTTTCTCAGCTTCTTGATCTGATGGGTTGAACAAGTGCAGGAAGTCATAAGCTATGTAGAAACAATTATCAATGCCTACATTTTTACAATGAAAATGTGAAGTTAAAACTGTTATATGTAATTTGTATATGCAGAAATATCACTGAGACTACAACAACCAAGCTGAGAATGAGCAGGACTTTCTAAATGCCAAAAAAGAACCCGTTATATACATTTAATAGAGACTCAGTGTTTCATATCAGAAATAAAAAATGCCAGGCTAACAAAAGTTTTTCAAAAGACTAGTATGTAGTCAAGACTGTGTCAGTAGACCAGTGTGTGTATTAACAATCATGTATTGCATAGTAAAATAATTTGTACATTTTAAATCTTCATGAGTCCTCTTTCTCCTTACAGATCATTTTTGCATTCCAAAACTGAGAAGATAATCATACTTCATAAGGAGATATTTCAAACTTGAGTCCACAAAAATGAGTTATCCTGGCAAGTGAAGGTGGTACTGTAGGAAGTAAAGGCAGTCATTTCACCTAGACAGCTAGCTACATAGAGGAATTACTTCCTCAAAGCTCACATGCTTTCAAAGAAAGAAGAAAAATTTGATGAATAGCAACAAAAAAACTCATCCATGTGAGCAGAAATTTCTTTTCCCCTTTTTAGTGTTTGTTAAGAGAGTTCAACCAAACTATAAGTAATTAGACTTCCAGATCCTTAAGTAGGACTTTGTAACACATAGTGGGAGGACATTCACCTTAACAGCAGAGACAGAATTTCAGAAAATATGGCCTGTAATTAAGACTGATAAATAGATGGCACAAAACCTCAGACAATAACTACAGCTTTCAACATTTTAAGCATAGGAGCCTAGTGATATTTGTGATTTTTACAGGACACTCTCTGGAGTAACTGTTGAAGGCCAGGATAGAGTCAGACAGACAGCTGAGTTAGTTCTGGAAACGTGTGGGCAACTGGATCAAGCCGTATCTGATATAGAGATGCCAACATTGCAAATACATAAACCTAGGTGTCTGAATGTGCATCTGAATCCGGCTCTGCATTGCTAAAACTGCAGCCAACATACACAGTGTGATACGGAATGGAGTCTGAAGAAACAGACTCATTTTCCGAGGGTAAAATCTGTGACCACCATAATACATTGATACTCAAAATAAATACCTAGTTCATTGCTTATGGTAAATTATTCTGAAGACTATTGCAATGGGAATAACATATGTCGAAGTGTTTGAAACATTTGTTGGGTTTTAAAAGATTATATTCATCTCATTCAGCTGTACTCTGTAAAACAAGCAATGGAAGAGTTGTCATGAAAATAGTATGATTTGCTACGGAGGCTAAAGGCCACCAAAGGACCATCTGACTTACTATCAGAGAGAAAGGAAAAATCCAGAAAGACCTATAAGGTAGAAAGGAAAATGACACCATGAAAAAATTGAAAGAGACAGAAAATATTCCTTCTGAATTCAGTTCAGTTCTTCTTGATGACTTTGAAGCTAGTAGCTAATAACGTGGTGAAACGATGGACACTTGCTGGCTTTGTGATAAAAACATTAGATATACACGAGAAGTACATAGAATTAAATAGTAGGAAACTATGATAGATTGAGCTAGTAGATTACATTAAATTTACAGCCTACTGGAACAGATTTTAGAACTGTAGGATGCTTGCCAAGACCATGGCAAGATCTTCAGGTGAGCGAATATAAATTGTTATAGGTTCTGACAGCTGACAAGAACTAACAGCTGCTCTGAAGCCTGACAAATTGGCAATTTCAGAATGTTTTAGTATCAGGGATCTTTTACAGAGATCTTCTTACAGGCTGAAGCGTCATCTGGAAAACTCAAAATCAGCATCAGGGTCTACAGAATTTGAGTGGAAAGTGTGGAAAAACGTGGAAAATAATTTAGGAAGTAAGCCCACGAGTTATTAACTTTAGCTGTAATTTTCAGAAATTAACAAACCGAAAAGGGCGTCAGCCTGAAATGTCAAATGGAAAATGGTCAACCATGACATAGTACAGCACAAAATTATTCTGATTCTTACTGATATAGAAAACAACTGATTTTAAATCTTCTCAGCTCAAAAAACTTGTTCAAAATAGTACTCATCTCTTTCTGACACCCAGCCAAAGAAAAATGGACTATTTATATATTCATTTGCAAGGGTTGCTGTTGAAGACAGATAAAAACTATCCTTAAGCACTGAAAGATTCAAAAATATCAAGGTATGAGCTGTACCAATTGGCTCCAGTTATCTTGTCCATGCCAGCAACTGCAGGGGGTGTTGAATTGGCATTTTCAGGTTTTCTCACTGCAAAGTTTCAATATGAAGGAGGTAATCTTGAATTATGCAATGTTAGTGAAACTGAAACATTTTAGAAAATTGTAATACTGTCAGTAAAACATAATATAAAACCATTTCCATAAGCATTCATTTCTAGTCCTACTGCATAAAATATATTCATGTTAAGTGTTAATATTGATCATTCTTATTAGTTATCTTTTTATCAAAGAAGTATAAGCACTGAATAAATATATTAATTCTCATGTTAACATGAGCCATGGGTGTTCAATTTCCTTCTTTTCTGATTTTATCAGTCGTGTGATTTCTTTTTTCACTTATTTCTTCTTATTCAGTATGTGATTTCTGATGGTTTTATCTAGTAAAAATACTATTGTTGTAATATTGTTGTAATGTATACTTAAGATACATTCCAATCCCTTAAACGCCTGCATCCTTATTTCAGTTTCAACGTTATGATAATAGAGCAGTCTCAAAATATGACTTGTGATACTTGCTCTCAGTTATCACCACTTTCTGATATTAAATTGTACAAACGAATGAATCTAAATTTCTCATATAAGTGCTAGTTACAGAAATGTTCTTGACACAACATCAGCCATTATCAGTATCCCAAATGTATTTCTTTCTGCCAGTGTGAACCAGTTAAAAATGGTGGAGATGAACTCAGCCAGTTATTGACTGTTTCTTGATCTAATCCAGAAAGGCTTTAGTTACAGCTGAACTTGAACTCATCTTAAAAACAAACAAGCAAGCAAAAAAACCCAACCTTTTTTCAACTCTTTTTAAAGAAATTCATAACCTTTTTCTCTGTATGTAACAATAATTAAGAAAGTATCACAATTAAACACCACACTTCAGTGACTGAGTGTGTAAACTGCGTGTATGTATACACTGGAAAATTACAAAGTGAATGTATTTCACTGTTGGGTTAATATTTATCAGATGAACTTTTTTTTTACTATGTCTGTTTACTTAGATGGTGACTTTATGGGGTTGAATATGCATAACTTTGAATAATCTTGCCCCCAGACTATTTTTTCAAGAGTAATAAATGGAAGGTATTACTGTGCTAACAGACGAGATTGTTTAACAATAACTTCATTTACTTAAAGCAAACATTATTTGTGTGATTGTGTTGCTTGTTTTCATGAGTTTAGACTGCTTATCTTACGTAATTCATATTATACCTACTATCTCTCTGCAATAATGTGATGCTTAGGAAAAAAAGCTTGCTACAAATGTTTGAAATCTGTAGCTATCTCTTACAGTGATGTCATATTGCAATAATTTTCACGTTAAAAATGTAGACAAAACCAATTAACACAGAAAGAGTAGCAAAGGAAAATCAAACATATGCATGCAGAAACACACACAATTCGATGGAAGGAAGCATTTTATGTTTTGCAATTTTCCCAGTAAATGCAAAAACCTCATAAACTGCTTTTATCTTAGTATTAATTGCTTACCAGCTACTGGCATAAAGGAAAGAGTCTATTTTAAGAAAAAAAAATATTATTAATTAAAAATGGAATTCACTAACAGGAATTGGAATTGCTGATCAAACTTGATACTACCTTTAAAATATCCCATAAGCGATAAGAGATCCCTTCCCATGCTGCTCTGTCAGCATCTACTTTATCATAATTTACAAGGAGAATTGCAAATGTCTCCATTATTTGGATAAATGAGTGTATTTCATGGCTGGCCTTATCCCCTAGATAATGTCACAGAAAGCAGACAGGCTCCCTTCCCCAGTATAATTGTTACTTGCACAGTCAGACCAAATGTGTGGGAGAACAGAAGTTCAGGTTTGAGCAGAACAAACTCTTAAGGAAATAGTTTGCTATTACACAATTGAGTGATAGGCAAAATCCACAGATTTTTTGCTTTTTAAACACCCACAAACAGATTTTGATTTTTGTTGGTGAGTACACTATTTTAAAACATAAAATGATAGATGTGAATGAGTATGTTTCAGGCAACAAACAGCCAAGCAAGAAGTTATGAGCAATCTCATATGCACAGTAAGTCGACCACAAGTTTCTGTGGTGTGCAAAGTAATTATTAGCTAAAAGTGAAAGAAAGATCAGTTACACACTTTATTTTCATGTTGGAGATCTCAGTAACCCTATGGCTTCCCATTTGTTAAAGAAAGCTGATTCTTATTGTCTCTGATACAGGACACTGAAATATTGAAAAAAAGAACTGGCATTTCTTCTAAAACATACTGAGCTCATTCACTCCTTTCCTTTCTATAAACACATCTATACACCCACTGGTTCTGGGAAGTATTCCAGCTACAGTGAATTCAAAGTGAGGAATATGCACAGTTGGGTGGCTTGTAAAGTGGTTGGCTAAAGATTTAGCAGAGAAAGAAAGAAAAGGAAACAGAAAAGGAAAGTCAAAAGAAGGCAGAAAAAGCAAGGGAGCCCTCAAAAAGGATGGGGGTGGTGTTTAAAGGAAGAGATGAGAGTAAACACTTGCTGACAGAAGGGACAAGATGGGTTTGGAGGAAAAAAAAAGCAAAAAACTGTAAAAAAAGGAACAAAGAGAAAATAAATATGAACATGATGAATATAGGTGAAAATTGTTCCTTTGAACCGATTTCCTAAGGATGATATGGACTTCACAACTATGACTCAGAACTATGGCTGCGAGTTCAATTTGAATCGTTCTTCTCAGGAGTATAGGCACTCTTCTCTATGCACCCTTATGGAAAGTTTTTGACTCTGTAATGTCACACTTTACCCGTCCCCCACAATTTTTTGAAACCTCCAAAACTGTAGAGTATTTTTAAAATATAGAGATATATATACTTAATAAAACATTGACAAGTTGTCATAAGAACTTATAAGAGTTCTTAAGATTCTTTGCTAAAATACCAGGCAAGGCAGCTAGCAAAACTAGATTGGGTTTTTAGATGTTCAAAAGTGTGGAAAAAACTTTTGACTTCTAGAGATTTGTGATATTGTATCTAGTTCAAATGGCTTGGGTACAGATGAAAACGCTGCTGTCAAAGACTCACCGACCATTCAGTCAAGCTCACAGTCTTAGGAGAACAGTGAAGAACTGAAGTGTCATGTCTGCTGGATATTAATTTGAGAATGCCTGTTTAACATGATGAAGAAACACTTCTGTTAGAAAAACATTTTATAGGATCATCCCATCTCAATAATTTTATGAAAAGAAGATAGAAATTTACTACTTAGCGGGTGAAGTAAAGAAGAAACGTCCAAGTAGAAGTCATATCTAACCAGAGCCGGTTGTTCCAAGCAACACTTTTTGGTCTATTTATAGGTATGCATTTCAGCTGAATGCTGTCATGTGCCACACAAGTGATGCTGTCATTATGGAAAAGCTGGTGCATCTGTTCTGTCAGGATTCTACACCATTTACTGCATGTGTCTAACCCATATCATCTGTCTGGTAGGTGGAAGCTTTAGAAATCCCTTAGAAAAACTAAAAGATTTTGTCTGAGCTTTTTCTCAGCTATTTTTCAGTGCTAGGGATAGAAAAGTCAGCTACTGAGATTATCTGAAGCAATCTGGCATCTGATCCAATGGAAAAATCATGCAAATTACTGTGTTGCTTTTAAGATTTAGGTAGTGGAAGTAATGGCAGCAGTAGAAAATTCAGTTCCGAACTGACTATTTGAGATTAACCAAATGATGAGAGACAGACACTGATACATTTCACTCCAGTGTAACTCAAGTTTGGGGATAAGGTGTGCGCATATATATCATACATAGGATACTTTCAAAGCCAAAAGTCATGCACAAATTTATATACCTGGAGAAGATGGAATAAATATTGCTGTAAATCCATGCTCAGTCTCAGGTAGAAGCTGTTAGTAACTTCCTTGATATTGGATGACAGGCAATGTGTCACTGCAGCATAACAAAAATCGGTTTAGGTTTCTCAGTAAGAACATGAAAGCTTTTTAGGAGAAACTTATAAAATACCTTATTGCTAAGAAAATATGGTCATGCAGCTACAGATTTTGAAAATGTGCAGAATTTTCTAGCTAAAGATGGTATGAGTAAATGGAAACAATTCAAGATAGTGCACATTGAAGAGCTACCCTGACATCACTGTTAATGTTCCTCCTGCCAAATCTATCCTTTCCACTGATCTTCTTACTCTAGATGCCACTTGTAGCGATGTTTAAAAGGGAACAATTCTGCACTCTTCTGGCTGTGACGTCCAAAAGAAGAAATCAGAAAAATCAACCTCAATCAGAAAAACGAGGTAAGGACACAGTCCCTGTATGAAAGAGGCAAAAAGTCCTAGAGAAAGATTGTGTTTATGTTGTCACCAGGACTTGAACAGTGACAATGAACTGCACTAAGAACCTAGTCACATAATAAAGGACTTTTCTGCATATGTAATACATTTGAATGGAATAACTTCATTAGACCTGCAACCCACCAAGAGAAATTCCATGTCCAGCAATTCTGAAAATCTGAAATGTCTTTTTTTTTAAGTTCTCGTGAGTAGACAAGGTTGAGCTATACATAACTGTGGCTTATGGCTAAGGGTAAGCATAAGCAAATTCATTAAGCTTACCTGAATGCATGAATCCTTACATTAGTCTTGTCCTGCATGCTGAGGACGTGCTGTCACACAGGGAGACCCTGAATCCTGCTGTGGGGTCCTACTCCATCCCACTTCATGCTGAGCTGGTGTGCATCTTCACAAAGATTTCTTTCACATAGAAACCTACATGCAGGGTAGGAGTTCATGCAGGCTGCGAGGACATATCTTCTGTACGTACTCTGGAGATATGCAAAATACATCAAACAGAGCATTAGGCCACTTCGGTGCACCTAAGCCACAAGAGTCATGTATACCTGATTGCTGCTTCTGCGTGTAATGTTGGTATAACTGGAGAGGGCCAGAGGAGGATGAAGATTCAGCTAGAAATGTGATCATGTCAATTTCCATTTCCTGCTCTGTTTTCTGAAGTAATTTCCACAGAGCTATCTACAGGCTGTTTTGTTTTGTTTTAAAGGTAAATAGGTAATAAATAGCAGTCCCTATTTTTATTATTTTTTGCTGCTTTTACTATTTTTTGCTATTTTTATTATTCTCCTGCATTTCTTCTTTATTAAGCTAAAATATGCATTATTTATTTATTTTAATTTCTGATTCTTGGTTTACAATTGGATGGCTTTTCTACTCAGTGACTACTCAGTAAAGCAGTGACTGCCACTGCTTTACTAAATCCATACTGACTACAAAACTAGATATTCAGCTAGCACTTTACCACTTTTCAAATACATGGCTCCCCTTCCATGGTGAAATGTTTGATCTTCCCTGGATTTCATACCTTCTTTGGAAAAAGGAATTTATCAAAGAAGCAATATAAATACCAGAAATAAATGCGTAATTGTTCCAGTGACTCATCTTAGAACAGTCTGGTGTCAAAACACAGTGGTTAACATTGAGGGCATAGTATCAGGATAGGGGAAAGTAAAAATCAGAAAGGCCAGCTGGCTTAATGGTGCAGATAGAAATCTGTTCTGGAATGTTTTTCGTGATTTTTAATGGGAAAGAAATCCCCACAAAAAGGTCTCAAAGTCGTGGGCAATGGAAAACTTTTTTTTAAAAAAGAAAGGGTTAATATTTACAGATAGCAAAATGGCTAAATGAAGAAAGGAAAACTCAAAGTCATTTCTGAAGGGCAGATATTGGCTGTCAGTTGTAGAAGTCTTAAGTCTGAAACAACATGAACACAAGCATTTCTGCATCTTAGAACCTGATAGCTAATCATCACTGCTTTTAAAACTGGATCTGTGCATTTCAAATTTTTGTTTTTGCTAATATTTACAGATAGCAAAATGGCTAAATGAAGAAAGGAAAACTCAAAGTCATTTCTGAAGGGCAGATATTGGCTGTCAGTTGTAGAAGTCTTAAGTCTGAAACAACATGAACACAAGCATTTCTGCATCTTAGAACCTGATAGCTAATCATCACTGCTTTTAAAACTGGATCTGTGCATTTCAAATTTTTGTTTTTGTAGAAAATATAAGTACCTGTCCTGTGCAGAACTGGGCTGCAAAAAACCTGTACTATTTATAGTACTTGCATGGTATTTCTATGTATATGATCTGTGACCAATTATTTCTTTTTAACTCTGATTCCTAAAATGTGTCAAAATATAAATCAAAACACTTGCAAAAATGTACATTAAACAATTGAACATTATTCTTCAACTTGATATATATTGCATCAAAAGCATATATCTATGCTCTAGGGCATAGATATATAAGCATCAAAACACATATATATAGATTGAATTGTCTTACTAACTTTTCACTTCCCCCTGTGGAAATTGCTCTTGCCAGTTTCTACTTGACTAAAAGGGACAAAAATGTAACAGGCCAAAACCAACATCCAAACAGGTGGCTGTCACAAATCACGAACAACTGAGAACTGGTGTGCAATCTATCAGCACATCTAAGAGAAATTAAGAACATTATCAATTGAGAAATCTGATAAAAGTGGTTTAGGATGTTTGATGAACTTTTAAGAACAAATACTGTAACAGGCTGAGGAGCTGCACTACCTACTAGTTTTTAATTTCACGAGCTCAACACTCTATTATTATTGGCCTTTACTTTTTCCTTTAGCTAGAAATAACAAAATTATTTATAATAGCACGAAGGAATTTGGAAAAACATGCAATAAGTTTATTGATATCAGGAGACAGACACATGTATTATACACACCTTGAATAGCACTTCTCCATCTTTCAACATCTGGGAAATTTTGGCCCATCTACTTATTCAAAACAGAAGTAATTGGAGCTTAATAATATTGGATAAAAACTTTGGTTAAGTGTGATTATTTGCTTTATGCCACTTCTGAAAGACTTCTTTGTTTCTGTCTTTTCACTAATTACTTCAGGGAGAAAATATCTAGGTATGTATACAATTTATTTTGACTGAATGATATATAACTACAGGGGACATGTTTGTGATACCAGTCCGTATTTTATGCTATTTTAAAAATAAAAGCTGAAGAGACTGCAAATTTATTTGATAAGGAGAAAATTAAAGATGTGAAAGATTAAACTAGAAGGTAGAGAGGTGTACGTTTTACTATACCTTCAGTGTAAGTCTTTGTTGTACAGCAAAAGTCAAAATGGGTTCAGGTATTCTTGTAAGTTTGAAAGAACAGCTATGCTCTTTAAATCATTGGTATCCACGACCAAGGTATCTTTCCTTTCTGAAGTTCTAAATTTCAACTAACCTGTGTACGTGTGTGTATAGGTGCATTTTTACACATAAACATTTCTCCCACCTCTCTTGTACCTCCTTTGTTCCAGGATGCTCCTGAGTTTTGGAGCATATCACATTCAGAGCTTCCTTTTAGTGTCCCATATCTCTCCTCACCTCCTGAACCAACATGGGGAGACTAAGTCATAGGATAGAGGATGTTAGGATTAAGGTAAAGCTCCAGACCTGGGGACAGTGTGTTTGGTGACAGGGAGCTGGTGCAATTATGCATAGCATTTAAGGATCTACATACAGGGATTACAACGGGCCAGACATAAGGTTAGCCTGTACTAGTCTTACCTCCTGGTTCAAGTAAAAGCATAAGGAAAGAATTCATTAAAAAGTCAGGCAGCTTTTTTCCTGTTCCTGCAGATATAATGGAGTTTGATATGAGACAAATATCCAGAACAACACTTTCCTCTTGCTTATGTCCCATGCCACATTGTTGACTTCAGCATGATCATAGAGTATGTTTAAATGGATTTAAATGGATTCTGTCCTATTCTACCCTTACCTACCTACCAGAACATGGCCCAGCTGGCACGTTTTCTATAATCATTAAATAGATGTGAAAATTATCTGCAAAAGACTATTGATCTGACCTTACTAAAAAGTGTTATCCTATTTCATATGCATTGAGAAGGATATAATTTTTTTAGAAATGTAACAAAGTAATTTGATTTTATTGTGATTATTCATTAAATGAGACATGGATTTCTTGAGAAACCTGTGGTATGGAGGATAGCCATCTTGTCTAGCAGCTTTTAGAGATTTTTTCTGTAATATGTAAAAACTGAACTAAAATTTGAACCTGTATATCATGAGAAACTCTTAGAGCAAGGCAAGCAAAGGAAACATTCTAAATCTCCTAAACCTTCTAAAGTAACGTGATAGAGAACTGTAACTTCCAATAACTTAACAAGGTTACCCATAATGTCAGGAAACAGACTGTCAGGGCCAGGTTTGAGAACAGGATGAACAAGATTTTTCCACCTTTGCATAAGACTAACTATAAGGTAGTCTCTGGAAAAAAAGCAAAACGTGAATTTGGCTGCTGAAATCTGACTGAATGACCAGTGTTTCCATTTTATCCCAGTAAACCTGAAAATTTGATCAGGAAGTGATATTTACACAGTACTAAGAAACGGAACAGATCAGAAAGACTTCAGGTAACACCAGCTTGCCTGCTGTAAAGCATTCAATAGCCACAAATATTTTCAATGCTTCCTGTTAAGTTGTGTAATGAATAAAATATCAGTTAGGGCTTTACTTATGCGAATGCCACACAGGCTCAAAATGCATTACATTTTACAAATCTCTTTTAACCACTCGTACAAAACGTGTCTTAGGACTTCAATGGAAGGCAAATATACAACATACAGTTTATAGATCACTTAGGTATTTGTACTCATATAAAAATGCTTTACAAGTGAAATTAATATTAGAGTTAAATACTCATGAGTTTAAATAGAATATCTTTCTCAATTTGAACTTGGCAATTGAAATTAATTGATAAATAGAATATTCTGCTATAGACAAATTTATCTTAACATTACTCTTTTCTTGTGGAACAGAAAAAGCAGGTGTGAAAGACAAGAAGGAAGGAAAGAATTTATTGTATAGAAAAAAAGATAAAATGCATTCTCCCATTCAAAACAATTCTTTTCTTCTTCATTGTAAAAGAATTATATTACTGTCTGTGACTGGTAGATTTGTAGTTTTCCATTTAAAAATAAAAAAATAAGACAAAATATGTAGGATGTTTATTTCTAGGAATGGTAATGTGCTGTTGAAATAAATGTATTGGTAACAGTTTATTAGAATGATAACAACTCACTTGTTTCCTTTTCAGTCATTTTTATTAGTTTCTGTCATAAAGAAGAAATTTCTAAATCAATACAATTAGTCATTTTTATCCTATTTTACTAAGGATTATCTACACTGTGAAATATTGGCCAGGTTTTTATAAAGACCTTCTATAGACATTCAAGTTTTCCTGGCTATCATCAGATGCTCTCATAATTGATATGAAATCCTCCGTTCTGAATTCCAATTTGTAAAGAATTGAAATTTCTAACTATAATTGTTATACTAGTTATTTTCTGCAAAGTCATAGGAAGTGAATTAAAATGTTTTCAGGAACATAATTTAAATAATCTTTTGAGTGTTTGAAATTCAATATTTTTTCCCCCCCTCTCTCCTCTTGTATATCTACTCTTTGCCAGTGCTAATGTTGAAAAAATAGAGATAAGGAAAAAAGCACTAAAGCGACATAACGAATAATTTTGACTTGCAAATAGCAGGACTTCCACAGGCTATATGTAGCTATCCACAGGCACAGAAAACATTCAGTTTTTGAGTCCAGCGTCTTTTTCAGTATAGTGTCATTCTATTGATTTGGTTCTTACGTGGCCATCTTTATGACAATACACATAAAATAACCAGGTGTGCATGATGTAATGCTGATAGAATTATCTCACATGATAATTCCTTATCCTCAGATGATCTCTTCCTCATTCTAGAAGCCTAACAACTGTGCAAAGTTGCTCTTTTATGATTTTCACTGATTCTTAATGAAATGGCATTAACTAATAATGAAAGGTGCCTAAGATGAATAAGTTGTTTTATTTTTTCAGAGAACAGATTATCCTTGTTGTGCAATGTTGCAGAATGCAATGCAGCAATTCTTCTGAGAATGAATCATATCATTTACACAGAAAAACTTTCCATAATGTAACCTTCATAAATAAGACTACCCACATTTTTTCTCCCCTTGATATTGCTCAAGGCATTTTACACTTTAAAATAAAACGGGAAGGCAAAGATACATAGTAGCTACTGTGAGGACAGTCAAAGAGAATTCATGGGGGAGAGGAAAAGTAACTGAGAACAAAGAACCTCATGAGAATTGTGGGGAGAAATTAAAAGTGTTGAAATAAGGTTTTGGGAAGGGAGTAACAGCACCTTATGGATAGACAGTGGGAGTGAACAGGGAAGTTGACTGATCTGTTCAGTGGTCTCCATGATGAGATCACTTCATTCGTGTTTTGTTTCCAACCACAGCTCTAACTCTGTCCAGATTAAGAAAATCTTCTCAGCATATGCTCTATCAAACTATTATATTAAAATATTCCTTCTATGGTTATCTAGAAAACAGAAAAAATAGGAGTTTAACATAACAAGGTGGAGATACTTATTTACAGAAAGATAAATCCTGCAGTAGGGTATCAGACATCCTGACTCGAGAGTGCTGAGGGAGCTGGCGGAGGAGCTCACCGAGCCA
>NW_008794260.1:96589-98097 GCF_000699145.1 Aptenodytes forsteri
CCTAATGATTCTATGATTCTATGATTCTATGACTTTTTTCTTTCTTGCTTTTGCAGTTTTGGTTCAAGCAAGATAATCTGTACCCGTACCTATTTTAAAATCACTCATCTGTTTTGTATGTATCAGTATAATCAATTTTGTATTCTGTCTGCACTCACTATATCCTGCTAAATTTGTGATTTTCAGGTAACAGCTGTTCACTTAGTGAAGAGTGTAGGACTGAAGGCTTAGCATTGACAGTGCTTATGTGAGTTTGCTAACACTTGATGACTTTTCATGTATAATGAAACCTGGATCTATGATGTTCTTCCTTTATAGTATCTGTATATGAATGTTACGTCCAAGCAAGCTATACTGAATGAAATTTTGTGTTTAGAAATGTCTTCATTTTCCTAAAGGAACTTTAAAAAAAGTACTTGGAAGATTTAGAATATTCAGAGACAGACCAAAGGGTCTGAAGAGCCATTTACATATTTATGCAGTTTTGGTTTTTTTCATTTTCAAAGCATAAATGAATTAGCACATATAATGCCTAAATATTTTAAATACATTTTGTCTTTATGAATTATATGAGAATAAATACAATACATAAATATATAGAAAATAATTTAAAATATTTTATAATGGTTTATGTTTATGAAGGCATTTAGATGGTTATAGTTCACAAATTAAAAGTTGAATGGGGAACTGCAAACGGAGCAGCTGTAGGTGATGTCCCCAGATTTGAAAAACATTGCCTGGAGAAGGATGTAGGGAGCAAATGGTTTTATCAGTGTCAGCAAAAAGGCCTTCTTTCGTGAATCTTAAAATGCACAAATGAGATTGCTTTCTTCCAGACTTTATTAAACGTATAGAAAAACAGTTCTTCTCTTGACAAAATAGACCTCTATAGCTGAGTAGAGCAGCAACACAGGTGGGGTTGTTATTAAAACTGAGGACTGAAGCGCCTGAACCATCGCATCTTTGCATACACAGGGTGCTACTTTTGGCAAGTGGGGCTGAAGCTCTCCCCAGCAGCAACAATAACAGCAAGACCATTCTGGACAGCATTTTTCTGACTTATTTATGGTGCTGGAAAGGTAGACAGATAGGTGAAGAATTCAGAGGAATGCAGTTCCCTTTCATATCACTTTTATTCTGCTTTATTCTAGCTTTTGCTGATGGAGCTATGAAAACCATGATATTTCTGCTCTATTGTTCATAATGCTCCTGTGGGGTTGTTGCACGCAGAACAGTCTTGACTCATGGAGTCTTAGTTAATTTAAATTGAGTAATTTAAATTGAGGAATACAGAGAAATAGTCTGACCAGCCAGGGATCAGGTTAGGAAAGCTAAAGCCCTGATAGAATTAAATCTGGCCAGGGACATCAAGGGCAACAAGAAAAGATTCTATAGGTACATCAGGGATAAAAGGAAGACAAGGAATGTGGGCCCTCTCCGGAATGAAACGGGAGATCTGGTTACCTGGGATACAGAGAAGGCGGCGGTACTCAATGACTTTTTTGCCT
>NW_008794260.1:99276-100201 GCF_000699145.1 Aptenodytes forsteri
AAGGGGGCTTATAAAAAAGATGGCGGCAAACTTTTTAGCAGGGCCTGTTGCGACAGGACAAGGGGGAATGGCTTTAAACTAAAGGAGGATAGATATAGACTAGATATAAGGAAGAAATTTTTTATGCTGAGGGTGGTGAAGCACTGGCACAGGTTGCCCAGTGTGATGGTGGATGCCCCATCCCTGGAAACATTCAAGGTGAGGCTGGACTGGGCTCTGAGCAACCTGATTTAGTTGAAGATGTCCATGCCCATGGCAGGGGGGTTGGACTAGATGACCTTTAGAGGTCCCTTCCAACCTAAACTATTCTATGATTTTATGATTCTATAACTTCCAACTAATATAAATATTTAATTAGTGATTCAGGTATAGAGAAAAGAAGACTATATAAGCAGTTACACAAAAACATAGGGAAACACCTTTCCTTCCTGTCTCCCAGGCTCAACTTCAGTCTCTGGCTCAGCCTGGGTCACCCGTGGGATTCAGTCCTCAGGGGTGTCCTTGCCCTGCTGTGGGTGATCATTGTTCCTATTGTGGCTTGGAGTGCCTCCTTCCAAGAGTATGTCTCCATCTGTGTCCACAGCAATGTCCCCTTCCATGTGTCCTCTCTTTTCCCATTTCTCCTCTTGTATCTCCTCATGTATGCCCAGTCCCTTATGGCTGCTGCTCTTCCTTAAACATGCCTGAGCTGGTGCACCAAGGGTGTTCATGTTGGGATGAAGTTTTGGTGGTCAATAGCCTGCTCACACCCATGTCAGACTGGGCTGGGAACATCTGGGACCAGCACGGGGAATTTCCTGGCCTCCTCCACACAGGTCACCCCTGAAGCACCCTGCCCCCCAAATCCCTGCTATTTATGCCTAAACCAGGGATTTGTCATTCCCTCCTTCCCCCTACCACCCCCCCCCCTTTTTTTTTTTTTTTT
>NW_008794260.1:100855-102742 GCF_000699145.1 Aptenodytes forsteri
AATCCCTCCTTCCCCCTACCACCCCCCCCCCTTTTTTTTCCTTCAGTCCTGTGGGCAACAGGACTGTCCTTAGTGCAAGGAGTAAAATTTTTGTCAAGTTATCACAAGATGTTATAAGAAAGGGGAAGTAGGGAAGAGTGAAGGAATAATCTTTCAACCATTAAGATAATCAGAAAAAAAGGAACTGTCCCATTTAGGATAAGACACAATAGGTTAATAGATAGACAAGCAGGCAATCTCTCTTTGAAAATAAAAACAAAAATGCCACAAATTGAGGAAGATGTGGAAAAAGAAACAATATAGTTAATTGAAAAATTAACAAGAAACAGTCCCAAACTATCCATAGTTATAGAGCAACAGCTCATGCTAAACAGAGATGAGTGACTGTTGTTAAGGGAACATGCTGGCAAATATATGTGTACAATCATTTTCTTTCTTTTGCTTTAGGGTTGTTGTCTTATAAAATCAATAAACAAAGAACAAACAAAAATTTGCTTTTTAAGCTACATAAAAAGGTATCTAGAGCTCAAGGGTAGAACACTTCCCTTTGTAGTTATAAATCTAAACAAAATAATGTAACAAATATTTTATAGCACTATTCAGTAGAGTTTCTGGGGTTTTTTTTCCTTTAATTTGGAAAAGGCTTTTGTAAAAGCTGCTATTCCCTTTGGGTAAGCTAAAATTCTGTAAAATATTTAGGGTCTCTTTCCTTTTCTGCAGAAGTCATGCACAGAAATATATTTCATGTGGGTGTATGGAGATTTATACAAAGTGCTCTCATTAACACTAATGGAAACATAAATAGCTGTGTGCCAATTTTCAACATATTTCAAACCAGTGCAGAACATCCATGTCAAACACCAAAGAAGATGTGTCTAGATTCAATAAAGAGGGAAGTAAATGTTTTCCATGGCCACAGTTTGACCTAGGTTGAAGTGAAAAGTGGGGTTAAATCATGCTTTGTAAGTTTGAGCTCAACTTGCCATTTCAGAGGCAAAATACCCTGAACATAAGCAAAGCTTACCATTCTAAGTCAGAGGTACAGCAGTTCTTATATAATGTGCTTTGCAGAGGTTTGTTGGTAGTGGTTTTTTGATTGTTTCCTTGTTTGCCTGCTAGGTCAGATGGACCTTTATATGTGTGTGTACACACAGACACGCACACATTTTACTTAAAATGAGGTTTGGCCTCTATATTCAACTAGACAGATTCACTTAGTGAAGAGTCAATTAAAAGAATGACAAATTGTAAGGGTAGATCTATTTTTAGGAGGCAGAAGAGTTCAAACTTCTAGTGTCTGGGAAACAGTGTCACCTCCAATAAGATAAAATGATTGATGCTGCACAAAGGGGGAGCAGGGATTGCAAGAATTGCCAAAGCCAGCTTTGCAGTTCTCAGAAAATGAGAGCTCTCCCCTTCCACTTGACACTTCCCATCCTGTAAGTATTGTTTCACTAAAGGAGAAACAGATTAAATTCCAGCTGCTGTCAGTTCTTAGCCAGGTCTGTTGAAGAATGTGGCTTTTGAAAAGTTGTATCAATACTTTCCTTTCATTATTACCAAAGCAGGCTTAACTGTCTTTGATGTCTTCTTACCAGCATCATTACTGTTTTCTACAACCAGTGAATAGTGGGCTTTATTTAAGGTCACGTTGAAATTCTGAGTTGGAATTGCAATGCACTGAGGGACTGGATTGTTCATTGTTTATAATACCCTCCTTTTTGCAGTCTGTATCGAAACCAAGTGAAAGAATGGCTTCAATTTTCTTTCACAAACATACACCAAAATATTAACCTGGACCATTAGATTTCATAGGGTGAAAGTCAGCTCAAATATCTGTCTTTTGCTTGTCTGCAGGCTTAGCTTTGGGAGGAAAAAAAAAAAAAA
>NW_008794260.1:102829-105185 GCF_000699145.1 Aptenodytes forsteri
GTTTGGAGAAAAAAAAAAAAAAAAAGCCGATGAATCAGTTATACACATGGTGCTTTGGCAGACAGTGTACTACATCTACAACATTTTATATGTGAACTTTTGCCATACCCAATTGATCAACGTATCACATATTTTTGTGTGTTCAATATCTAATGATAACAGGGTAAGGTGGAAAATTTCTCTCTAAACACTATATATACATGGACAGAGGGTATTGCACTCAAGTTTGTGCACATTCTTTTGGGGAATCAATCTAACAAAGAACATATATTTAATCATCCACTCTTGTGGTGTTTGTACAGAGTTGCTGCTCAGTTATAAATCAAGTGTATCACTTCTGCTGCTCTACCAATGTTAACAAACTTAACAAATAAATAATAACAGCAACAGCAAAGCCCACAGAGCAATAACAATAAAACTGTTACTGTAAGTTGCTTTCTATGTTCCTTCCTGGCTATTTGGCTGCAATAGTTTGGAAAAATTCTATGCATAGTACATGAAATCTTGCTTTTTATAAACTCTGTGTGCAATCCTAACCCACGTTGTGAATTCAAGCAGGCATTTGCTGACGAGTACATGTCATATATCACATCCTATGTCAAAGTACAGCTATAGGACAATCAAAAAAATACTGAAAAATGAATGACTTTGCCTTAAAGACTGCATATGCTGAAAAGATCTGTAACAAGCCAAATTAAATTGTTTGCTTACAAGGTGGTAACATATTTCTCAGCAGAAAGGAGCAAAGTAGAAATTATGTTTTAAAAAGATACACAATCTCATAGTTTTGGATAACCTATTAACACTGGAGCTGAACTCTCAAAAAGGTTCCCTTGTGACGAAAGAAATGATAAATTCTCTTTAGGAGAATCTTGAGACTCTAAAAATGATGATAAAAATGAAAAAATCCTGAGGATATGTGGACAGAAAAGCAAATTGGAGGTAGCATTTATGCAGGTGGATCATCTTGTGAGAGTGGTAATTTGCACATCTTCAAAATTCCCTAGGAAAACAGAGCAAGATCCTGTCTAGATCACTTACATTCTACCTAAACTGGAAAGAAGCACCAAAGCCCAGGCAATGAAATGGCTTCTTTTTTCTCAGCACTAATATTCCTGTTAGGAGAAACTTAGTGGATGACTTCTCAGTTTCAAATTTTTCATGCTACTTATAATTGCTACTCATCAGAGTTAAGCACATCACAGAGTCCTATGTGGTGTTGGGGGTCTGCCTCTGTCAACATGCTGGGAAGATTGACATTTGGGTTCAGCACTGGTTTGGGCATCTGTGGGCTGTGGATTGTGAATCACAACTGTACGTTTTTGACTGTCTAAGAAGACAGAGAAAAGTGTCTGCCTGCAGTTAAACTTCTCTGGATTAGTATCATAATATTCAGAGTCTGAACCAAAGTGGAAAACTGCTGAGGAACTTTCAGTGGTTTTGTGACATTTATGAATTGTTCATAAGCATTCTAAAATACCTTGCTGAATTTCAGCCTTTTGCAGTTTCATTTTTGAAGAGTTATGAACTTGATTTCCTTTGTGTCATTATTTAAATTATATTCTTATTTCTTATACAAAGCTTTGAACAAACAGGATTGTGTACAAACAAGCACTTAGAAAAAGGCGTAAAAGGATCACAGCTAAAGGACAACCAAAAGGAATGAGCAAATGCCTGTCTATACTAATGCTGACCAATATTATCCACCTACTGGAAGTTAAAAATTCCCCCAATACTGTAAAGACGTAAAGAAATCTGTAATTATGTATGCTGTCATTGGTTAAAAATTTGGTGATTTTGAAATTTACTCTCTCAACACGATACATTTGCCTCATCACTATTGGTAAGTCACAAAAAGAGCTTATACAAAGAGAACACAGGATGCAGAACAGCATTCTGCACTGCAAAGCTATTTACTGTGTTCCTTATGAGATGTTTATGCAAGTGAATTCTAAAGCTTGTGTTCATGAACCTGCAGTCATTAACTGTATATCTATGCAATTTACTTAAGTAATTTTAGAAACTTCATAAAAGTCATGGCAGCGTGGCTTCATTCAAGCCATGGGAGTCTACTGTTAGTCTCCCTTCTCCCTTAGACTTTGGCACTGGCCATATGGGACTGTTAAAGGGTGAGCGAGTCTTGCTGATCACTCCTTGGCTCTCCAGTCGACAAATCAGCTCATGGATGGGAATCAGGGAGTCTCGGTTGGTGCGATATTGCCGCTGGTGCACCGTGGTGGTGGCAATCAACACCTGTTGTTCTTCAACCCACAGCAACCCCACAATAGAAGGGTTCTTTGAGAGGCCAGGCAAGATGGACAGCTGTTTAATTTCTTCCGTCTCCAAGGCAGCTATA
>NW_008794260.1:107014-114070 GCF_000699145.1 Aptenodytes forsteri
GCATGACATCACATGGTATGGAATATGCCTTTGGCCAGTTTGGGTCAGCTGTCCTGGCTGTGGCCCCTCCCAGCTTCTTGCTGGCAGGGCATGGGAAGCTGAGATGTCCTTGACTAGTTAGCAACAATTAAAACATCAGTGTGTTATCCACACTATTCTCATGCTAAATCCAAAACACAGCACTGTACCAGCTACTAGGAAGGAAATTAACTCTATCCTAGCCAAAATCAGGACACTCGCAAATACTTTGAGACAGAATAGAAGATTACAAACATTTCATAGAGACAGAGGTCAATTTATAGTGAAGGGAAGTTAACTGTTACATTAAAGCAATTCCCCAAGGACTTTTCCATTATTAAGTTTCAAAAGACAATGTAAATTATGCACTACGATATAGGAATCACAATTATGCAATGTCACTCATTTACAACATTAATGCCTCAATAACATTGTTACATAGTTCACTTCAGTCTAAGCAGGGGAAAACACAACTCTTTTAGCACTTTTGGAAAAAAAAAGTAATTTTAGGATCACTAGATACCATAACTAGGTAATATTTCTTATGTACTTGAGAATTTTTATATTCAACTAATCTGAAAATAATACAGTAAGTTTGGTTTTGTGATAATAACATTTGGATTTGTAGTTAGATACTATGTTTGTCTGTTTTTAAACAGGCAAGAGATGACACTAATTAATAAAAGTTCCTTTTAAAAGGCACATTTGCTCGCTGCTGCAATACTTGACCTGAACTACAAATGAAAAAGATAAAATTTTTTGTTTCTTATAAAATACTGCTCTTTATTAACAAAACATTGAAGTTTTTTTGATCTTTGGGTTGTTGGGTTTGTTTGTTTGTTTTGGGTTTTTTTTAATGTTCTACAGTTTGAAAAGAAAGTACAGTCATTAATTAACTAACCAGTTTCTCTGGTGTTCTTTTTTGGGGTTCTTTGGTTTTCCTTCCTAGCACATGTGTGAAAATGACTCCTTAGTATTTTGGATTTACTGGTGGAAGATGTTACCTCCTAAGTTCAAGAATCAAATAATGAAAAAAAGAGTCTGTTATAAGTTTGGAAGATTAATAAAATAATTTCCAGTATCATAAAGTATAGTCTGACTGCAGGATTTAAATTTAAGCTTGCCACATCAATACAGTTGTAAAGAGAAAGTGCTGTAGCAATTTACATTAGTGTTCCTGGAAAACAGGGATTTTAGAATTATTGCCATCTCACCAATGTAATTCTTTTCAAATTGCCAATTACAAAATAGCTGTATCCTATTCTATGACACAAGACTACCCTTAGCACACAGTATTTTTCAAGCTAGGTGAAATCCTAGGTCAAGAATGCTCACTGTACTTTCATTCTTATTTTTGCCATTAAAGGTCAGAGAGTGAGAGCATGTGTTTATGGTGACTTTGTGAAGGTGATAAAGCTGCAGTCACAGACAACCTGAAGGAGCTCCACATTTCTTTATTTAAGCTTGATGTAGAAATCATTCATCTCTCTTCTCCAGGCAGCCTTGGTTCAATATTGCAGAGTAAAGGCATTATGTTTCACAACCTTTAGCTGGTTTCTCATTGATCAGTGACATTAATATATCTGTGTATGACACACACAGCAAATTAATACAAATTTGAACTTGAACAAATTTGTCTACTGTAGTAGACTACAAACCAGTGAATATTTGTGCTGTAAAGTAAAGCTGATTGATTGAGATTTCTGCAACTCATTTTTACTAAAATCTGTTTTTACCTTCCCCCTCCCCCTTTTTTGTTATATAAAGTGTTTTTAAGTACCACAGAGCATTTTTAGTATGGTATGCCTTGGGAAAGAAATGCACAAGTTAACATGAAATTATGAGATTATTGTAGGAAACTTTGGACAATTAGTTTTGTTTCTTTAATTATTATTGAAGACAGAAAAACAACAGCAAAAATAGACAGAAGTTTGAATAACAAATATATATTGGGTTTTGTTATCTGATCTGGAAATTATTTTGTTATCTGATTCTCTTTTGGATTGGGCGTAGTTCCTACTACTCTATCACTGATGTCTAACAATCTTTAATGTATATACCGTTGAATTCTCTTTTGAGTTGGAAAGTAGTTTTTCCCCCATTTTACTCATTTGCAACTGAGGTAACTCTCCCCAGGCTTCACAAAGTCTACATGGTTAAGTACAGGAATCAAGATGTCAGAAACAAGGTTTTTAAAGTAGGAACAAGCTTTCTCAAAAATGCCAAATTTCTTTGACTTTACTGCATCATGTTTTTGCAGAATATGCCTACTAAATGACTTGGAGGTAGTGAACTTAGTCCTCTTAAAGAACTGGGACCTTTTGTTAGCAGAGTTTCAGAAGAGTGAAGTTAGCTCAAAGCCTTTAATGAGCCTTAATGGGAGGAATTACTTCAGTTATAAAACATGGCTTTGGACAGTCTCGGAAGTTATATTCCTAAATTATGTAGTCGGTATTGAAGGCAAAGGAAAAGACTGTGGCTAAATAGGACAACCAGAAATATGATGAAAGAACATGTAGATCGAGGTTGACTGGGAGAAGTAACATAGTTCAGTGGTTAATAAGAAAACCAAATTTTACCAAAAGTAGTAGCGAAAGCTAACCGGCAGGCAAATAGAACATCTCTGTTAATGTCAATGCACCATAATGAAACAAATGAGTTAAAAGAACTGTGAAGCTGGAAGGCAGAGTACACTGACAGGCACTTGTTTAAACAGTGATAAAACCTGGCACAAAAGACAGAAGAAATTCAAACCATTAAAGTGGTCTGATTCTAGCTATGACCAGAAAGTACAAGAACATACACCACTCCAACATCGTCCCTTGGAGAGCCAGAAACAGCTTTTGCACTGTTCTTCGGGTGGGTTGCTTTCTTTTATGATGTACTCAGGTCGCAGTTGGGACATAAGAGCTAGAAATTGTGACACACAGCAATCTAGGTTCTGTGTGGGACAGAGGAGTAAAGCAACAGGCCCAAGGCAGTCTCTTGGAATTTGGTCTCTTACAGAGTTTACAGGAAAAGAATGGTTGTAATAACAATGAAATGTGAGTGTTGGAGTGTTTGTATTGCCTTGTGTATTTTACAGATAACCATCCTGAAGACATCTTCTATTAATTTTTAAAGCTTATTCTTGTTTTTAATAACCCAAAGGACAGAAGGATAAACCTGAAATATCTTAGCTTCTAAGGGTTTGGGCATTCGTAACACATCCTGGTATTTTCAAGATACAAAGAAAAAAAGGACACATTAAGCTGTATATGATACCGGATTGATCATGAAGAGGTTCCAAAAGGAATCTTGCTAGATTTGGCCCAGAGATGCATTAGTCAGACACTAAAAAAGTTGGAAGCAATACAGGGAATACAAAGGAGGAGGCACATAAATTGAAAGTGACTGATAGTGACTGATTTTCACTATCGAGAGTCCACCATGATTAGGAGCTTCTACTAAATTTCACCCTCAAAACAATTGCACTCTCTTCTACAATTTGATAAGGCCACTGGCATTTTTCTGCTTCTTACTTAACATCTCACCTCTTGCTCTACTAATAATATGCTGTGCAAGAGATCTGCCTGATGAGTGCCTGCAGCAATGTGTTCTGGAGCTAAATTGCTTTCGTAAATCTTTTTACTAAAATAAAATGAGCAGCAGGATGTTTGTCATTTCAATTGTAACAGAATAAATATTTTATCATCTCTTCTTCAAAAGCTCATCTGTAACTCAATGGGTTTACAGAACAATTTAAAGAGTAAAAGCATTTAATTCACTTTAACTTTGATTACATTACATGGCCTATTGTATTGAAACCTTGAAGTAATTTGTGACTGGAGTTTACTTATAATACTGTATGATTCCAGGCTGATTTTTATTTACTTTCCTCAGGTACACTGCCACCTTTTTCAAATGGGTGCACAAAGTGTACATAAGAAAAATAATCTTTGAAAGAATTCCCATCAAAAGAAGATTTACAGTTTTGTAAGCAGGGTGGGTTTTTTTTCCCTTTTTCTTAGAACCTCTCGAAAACATTAGAATTCAGTATGCAAGTGATAAAACATTAATGAAAAGGCATGCTGAAGTATTTGAAGTGGGCAAAACAATCACTTCACTTCTCATCAAACATGCAGAGAGTTTAATATGGTGCCCTTTAATAAAGACAGGCAAGAATTTTATCTAATTATGATGTCCCTCCCAAGTTGTTAGAGAATCACTCAGTGAAGATCAAGATTCAAGGAGCAGAGCTTCAGGCCACATCTATTGCTGACCTTGAAGGCTTCAGGGTATCAAGAGCATTACTGCTTCACAGGACTTTGATTTGCAGCATCCTATTCCCAGTAGTACCAGGTTGTGCCAAGAAAAACCTGTGACCTGCTGAAGATCAGTAGAAATAATAAGCAAAATGAAGCATAGGTATGATAAGGACAAATATGAAAATAAAAAAGAGCAACATGGTTTGTTTTATCCTGTATCTAATGGTGACATTTATCAGAGAGAGATAACTGAAACAGCAGAGTGAAAGGAAGAGTTTTATTTTGTAATAACTTTTTGCACAGTATTTCTTTGACTCCAGGAGGAAAATGAATGAATAAATAAATAAATAAAAAGTTGAAAGGCAAGAATAACTGGTTTCTTTATTAAACAAACTTTGTGTCTTTGTACAAGTCTGCAACTAGAGTTTTTCTTAAATAACTCATGGCTGACAGTGTCTTGGTAAAAACGCAAGTTTTAATAAACTACAGAAGGGAGAATTTGAAATAAGAACCCTACATATAAAGGCAGATGAGAGATCCCCAACTTATAGTCCCGTAATTATAAGATACTGATACCACGAAATATTTAATATCATGGTACTCAAATGTCTTAAAGTTATTTTAAGATTGTCTCTTCCTCAGTTCTGTTTTGCCTTGCCTCGCCTTGCCTTGTCTGCCTTGCCTCGCCTTGCATCACTCTTGCCTTCTTCTGTCTTGCTGGTGTCTAATAGCACTGAAATTTATTGTCTGTAAAATTGCATCTGTTCAAGTAACTGTTGTTCATCCTTCCTGATTATGAGGTTCCTCAGTTCTTTGTACAGATCTGTCTTTGCTGCTTACTTTACAACCTCTGCCTGTAGGAAAATTCACTCCACGTCTGCTTGGCATAAAGTGCTACTATTTAAGTGTCAGTGTGACAGATGAGGTGGGAGGCTAAATGCTATCCTCATTTATGATTGTGAGAACAGAATCAATCTCTCTAATTCCAATGTGGGACACACAAAATCCCTACAAATAATCCTAACTTAGAATGCAGTAACAAAATCTGTAAGATGATGTATTAGTTTCTTCTTTATTATACTTTAATTTCACAAGGGAAAAGGGTCATATCTGAAAGGGAAAGAATAATATATAAATCCTATACTAGCTTTTGGTTTATTTTTGTATAGTTTGAAAGCTAAAAAAGTCTCTGTTTCTTGTTTTGTATCATGTAACATGTACGTTTAAATGTTGCAATATATGTATATAGTTTATAGCTTGCTTTTTTTGGCTCCCAAAGTAACCACAGCTGTGTTGTTTTGTTGTTTACTTTGTCTTATTTATTTATTTATTTATTTATTTATTTATTTATTGTTATGTTTTGTTTTGTTTTGTTTGCTTGCTTCCCAGAAAAACCTAACTGGGGGTTTCTCTCAAGTGCAAGAGAAGGCTGACTTGGTCTCTATTCCCTCTTTCACGATTACATAATGACTGTACGGGTTCCATCTGGGGTGAACCATCTTAGCTGAAGACAATCCATTACAACCTCTTGCTAATTGCCTTTTAAGCTTTCAAGAGTCTGTCTTAAATTGCTCAGTCCCAAAAGGGAAGGCCAGAAGTTCATAAAATCTTACAAACTCTGCCAAACTCTGCAGTGCTTTAAACCCACAGCAAGTCTGTGAAGATGATTTTTTTTCATTTGCCATTTGCAGTATGGAAGGAAAACTTCATTTCCCCCCACAACTCTTTTGTCAATTTCATGACATTAAAACTATATTCACTTCCCAAAACTGTTATGCTTGAATCACATAATGGTGATGAAAACTGCAAGACAAAATTGAAAGCTACTGTACCTCTTGGTTTGGAATAGATCTAAATATTACTCACGTAATATTGCTGGCACTCAAACACAAAAAGTTTCTCTTCACAGAGAATTAAGGTCACGTACAGCTAAAAAAAAAAAAAGTTTAATGTAATAATTGAGTGCAACAATGCTAAAATCACGTATTTCTTCAACTTCTTAAAGTTACAAAGTCTCCAAATGGAAGACAGAGCTTTGGTAAGACAGGAGACAAATATGTAGTGGAAAAGGACAAATATACTTACAAAGTAAAAGAAAAGATTGAATGAAACGTCAGTTAAAAGCACTGTATAAACATTTAACATGAGTTTGCAGTCTAAAATGAGCTACATGGACCCATATTACCATTCTTACCTGTAGACATGGAACTGAGCTAAAAGAGAGTTTTTGGCTCCAAGCTGGAAAAATATTTGAAAATGTTCTTAACTTAAAGCATACTATGTAAACATGGCAGATTAGATTGGATTAAATATGGTAAAGGTTTGGAACATGCCTTGAGCACAGAACATTCTTGAAGGCTCTTGAAAGGGCGTTGCTTATTTAGCTCTTGCTCTTGGCACCAACCTCCAGCTTGTAGGCACTTAAAACATAGATCATAGAATCATAGAATAGTTTGGGTTGGAAGGGACCTCTAAAGGTCCAACCCCCTGCCATGGGCAGGGGCATCTTCAACTAGATCAGGTTACTCAGAGCCCCGTCCAGCCTGACCTGGAATGTTTCCAGGGATGGGGCATCCACCACCTTTCTGGGCAACCTGTGCCAGTGCTTCACCACCCTCAGCATAAAAAATTTCTTCCTTATATCTAGTGTAAGTCTACCCCCCTTTAGTTTGAAGCCATTCCCCCTTGTCCTGTCACAACAGGCCCTGCTAAAAAGGTTGCCGCCATCTTTTTTATAAGCCCCCTTTAAGTACTGATAGGCTGCAATAAGATCTCCCCAAAGCCTTCTCGT
>NW_008794260.1:115373-120242 GCF_000699145.1 Aptenodytes forsteri
TGTTCATCCATGCAGGCCTCCTGGCGTTTTTGCCTGACTTCCTCTTTGTTGGGATGCATCGCTCCTGAGCTTGAAAGAGGTGATCCTTGAATATTACCCGGGTTTCTTGGCCCCTCTTCCTTCCAGGGCTTTGTCCCATGACACTCCACCAAGCAGATCCCTGAAGAGGCCAAAGTCTGCTCTCCTGAAGTCCAGGGTAGTGAGCTTGCTGTGTGCCCTCTTCCTCATCTTCCTGTACTGCAGCATAGCCTTGAAGAGGTTAACACACAGGTTTCTTGGCCCCTCTTCCTTCCAGGGCTTTGTCCCATGACACTCCACCAAGCAGATCCCTGAAGAGGCCAAAGTCTGCTCTCCTGAAGTCCAGGGTAGTGAGCTTGCTGTGTGCCCTCTTCCTCATCTTCCTGTACTGCAGCATAGCCTTGAAGAAGTTAACACACAGAGGTCCTTCATTTGTAGTCTTTAAATTCCTATAGGTATTTAGGAGTTCTTCTCAGAACATGTTAAAAAATGTTTCAAATGCTGCAGCTTCTCTTCATCTATCTCCACCATCTTCCCAAAAAACAAACAATGCCTTGCTTTTGTTCCCTCATGCCTCATGTATAAGTGCCCTCAGAAATCTTTATGGGATAAAAGTTCAATTTCAACTAATATATGTCCAAAATGGCAAGAGTGTATGACAGAGGTTTGTAATCCAGGTCTTCTCTCATGCAGACATTTGTTCTTCTGTGGAGTCAACCCTGCTATTAGTCAATGTATATTTAATTATTTGTTCCATAATGGAACACCTTCAAGACCACTCACTGTGGCAGAAGATGTTATGGGCTCATGAAAAAGTCAAATTTCTTCCAGCAGAAGAAGAATATGAACCCTACACACTCAGAATAGGAGTCTAAAACCTGAACTAAAAGGCATTGAAAGAAGCAGCAGCAGCCTATACTGTAGTTAATTTTTCAAAGGAAATATCAGTACTGTTTAACTACACACGCACACTTTCTAAATGAATTTGTTAAATAGCTGTCCAACATGGCACTTAGAGCTATGTATTCAAGTGAAGAAACTCATGCCACCCAAAGAAAGGGTATTCTTCAGTATTTCTTTCTTCTTTATCTACTTTATGTAGTAGTGCACTCATTGTTCGGGGCTTTAACAGTCATTTACAAGATTCTTCATTCATTCCAGTTGACATCATCATCAGATCTCTGTTATAACTCCTTGAGTTTTGCTGTTCTACTGAGCTGGTGATGCAAGAAGGAGAATAATCTCTTATCTGCCTGCATCAGTGAAAAAAACTCATACTAACCCTGTTTTTGTAAACCAGCTTTTCAGATGTGAGCACCTTCCTATGCCTTGAACAGGAAGGGAAGGCACTAACAGGTTCTGAGAATTCCCCTGGCAGCTCCATTCTAAAGCTGCATATTCCAAGCAGCAATGCTAAAATCTCTATGGCAGAGCCATCCATACACTAAAGAAACAAAATATTTGTTAAATGAATTTTTTTGGAATATAGATATATTTTTCTAGCCTGGTAAGGGGTAATAGAATAATACTAATTTCTATACTTACCCTTGTACTTCTACACTCCTTCTTAGTGGCCAACAGTGTTCAGAGCCACAGAACATCTACTGACAACAAGACAGGACAAGAGGTCTACCTTGATACCCACCTTCAGCACTCTACATTTCCTCCCATACTTTTCATCTATATTGCCATTTTCTGCCTCCAAACCTCAAACCCAGTCTAGTGTCCAGTCCTAGAGTTCTCATCCTCTTTCCAGACCCACACAATGCCTGTCCCTACCTCCACTTCTGCATGACACTAAAAAATGTTTCAGATACCCAAATATTGATTTTGAGAACTATCTTAAATGCTCTAAGAAACATCTGTAAGAGGTTGCCAGGTAAGGCACAGGACAATATGTGGGATACCAACGGTCCTTTACAAATGCAGCTGGAGACCAGGTGAAATATACATGGGTGTGCCTACTTAATGCTCTATGCAGGCATTTTAGAATTGCACTCCATATACTCTGTCATCATACAAATTGAATATCTCTGGATAGACTAATTTCTGTTAGCACTTTCCCACAACTACTAGTTTAGTTGCACAGCTACTATTTTACATGCTCTTAGGTGAAGAAAATTTAGTACCACAGATCTGTCCCCTTGAAAAGTTTGTACATATCTATGGACATTGTATACACCTGCATACAGGATTGATTAAGGGAAACAGCCTATATGAGCCATACAAAGTAAAATTTAGCATAACTTAGCATAATCAAGGTTCAAGAGAAACTTTTCATTCTTTATGTGTAAGTTGACATCCATAACTCTACACCCATCACCAAAGCTGATCATTCATCTTAAAGAAATGTTACTGTTTGATTATGGTTCTTTCATGCTGGTTTTATTCATTTGCTATCAGCCTTTTTTAGTAATAGCTTTTATGGAAGTTAGCCCAGAGTTAAAGACTCAAATTCAGATGAGAATGCCGGTATGCCTCTGTGATTTGATTAGCTAAAAGGTTTTTTTTTTCCATTTTTTTGCAAACAGTTGAAATTGTGCTTTCTGCTTGTAAAAGTGCTACTAATTTTTTAATGGTATGAATAATGATCTTCCCAAGTTACAAAGCCAAGCCCCATACAGAGTGGTACAATTGTTGATTCTGTGTTTTCAGACATAAAAAAAGAAACTGCTTTGTTAGTTTGTTGATAAATCAGGGGTTTGTTTCTATCTCAGTCTATTGTTTGACATACACAATAGACAGAAAAGAAAGAATTAAATATATGATGTTTTTATTTGCTTGCCATTATTGCTTACAGAACATTTATAACAAGTTCTTTGTGACTCCTTGTAATGATGGGGAAACAATGTGGTTTGGGATTTAATTTGTTGAATAGGAAATGTTTCCAGTTTGCTTTCCCAGCTATAATGACGTGGCTGAATTCAGGAGTGCCCTTGAAAATCTGCAATGTAGAATGGTATATACACAACACATTTATTCTATACAGTGCCAAGGAAGCTACTAAAAACAAATAAATACATGCTGTTTTTCTTAATGTAATAACTGGTACTGATTTTAATTTCATTTTCTCATTTTATTTCACCTCTGATATACCATTTGCTGTAACTCGCCGAGGTCTCAAGTCACCACAGAATTTAAGCACCTGCTGGGTTTTTAGCACGATGAATACAACTCTGCCTGTTTAGGCTGATGATGCTGTGAGGTGCTACTCAGTGTTATGCTTTGCATTTCCTATGCAGCCCTTGAATCTTCTTGATTCTTTAAATCAGCCTAACAATTCTGGTTTCTGAGAGCTCAGGTCCTATCTCATGGACAATTAGTGATCGGTGATAAAGAAAACCCAGTCGTTCCTCTTTACTTCTCTCACTCACTGCATTAATAAGCCAAACTAATGGCTTCAGTTCTTCTTGAACTGAAGAAAATCAAATATCATTTTCTATTTTTGTAGGGGGCTACTGTGTGCTTTAGCTCTCTGAACATCTAACCTACACAGTCCTTGTTAAGTACTAAGTATCAATGCCGAGTCAATTAATGAAATAGTTGTAAATGCCTAAATAGATGATCAATATTAATGATCTGCTTACATTTTTAAATAGAAGACCACTTTTTCTACTTTATGAACCTTTGAATTGCAAAAAGTCAGACACATAGGTTCTTTAGCAAAAAAGAAAAAAAAAGTGACAAATGATCTTATCATTGATTCAAATTTAAGAAGTAGAGGAAAAACAGTGGCACAGTGTAACTCACTTATCCAAAATCTACATTCAGGTCTTTAGACATCTAAACTTGTTAGAAGAAATCCATCAATCAAAGGTCAGCCTGCCAGTTGGGAAAATAAAAAGCCATTATGAAGGAAACAATTTATTCAGAAGATTTAATGGTATCTTAAGCTCTGAAACATACAAAAATTAATAACTCCAACAAATAAAAAAAGAAGTTTCATTTACAAATATTCACTTATCTGTGGCTTCCTTACCCTTGCCATCAACATTTCTATCCACAAGGAAAACAATACTGTAGTTTATCTAGAAGAAAACATGTAATACTTTAAATTCACCAAAAAATTTCAAGATGTGGAAAACATTTTCTATGCTATCATCCAATCGATAGTGCTACTTCTGTTGAAGGCAGGCATTAGTTTAGAGAGAGAGATGTGGGGATATATCACAGGTGCTTGATTCTGTCACAAGAAGATTTCTGAATTCCCACTGACATTGTAATTTTCTTTCAGGAGCATTGAAAGTCCCATTGGGCACAGTAGGCTCCATGGGATACCTGTCACTCCTGTGCCGTAGTGCATTTCAAGTTTCAGATGTCTGTATTTTCCATATGAGTAGTTTTCCATATAGAAGAGAGGTTACTGTATGTGTTAGGCTACAGGCTGGCAACCCCCTAAGGTTCAGTCCAAGGGGGAAGAACTTGGCCTTGAGGCTATGCTCTGATGTTTATATCAAAGTGATGCTGACACATAATGAGAACAAAAGGCAAGAAATTTACCAACAAACAGCTGCTTTGCTTTGAAAGCAACTTGTTTTGAATCCTGATGTCTTTGTTCTGCTCTGTTCAGCAAGCTGGCAACTTGACATAGGGGGTGTTGCCTGGTACGTTTTGGTTTTAGTACTTGTACACAGAAGAGGACAGTAACTTCTCTTTGACTACATCTACATCTCTACTGATAGTTTCAGCCATATTGCAAGCATTCATTATCCTAGCAAGAATTTAATTCCAAAATGGTCTCTCCAAAATTCCTATTAGTCTGGTCTTTCAAATACCATTACTAAGTTCATCCAAATAACAAGAAAATAGAGATATAAACACAGCTTTTTTTTTTTTTTTTTTTTTTTTACC
>NW_008794260.1:120557-137457 GCF_000699145.1 Aptenodytes forsteri
CCCCCTCCCAGCTTCTTGTGCACCTCCAGCCTTCTCAGTGGGTAGAGCATGGGAAGCTGAGAAGTCCTTGGCTGGTGTAAGCATTACCTAGCAACAACTAAAACGTCAGTGTGTTATCAACATTATTCTCATCCTAAATCCAAAACACAGCACTGTACCAGCTCCTAGGAAGGAAATTAACTCTATCCCTGCCAAAACCAGGACATACCTCTCTCTCATCTTCAACTTTCCAGTAATTAGTCATGGACTTAAAAGCAAAATAAACACATACAATTCTTGTATGTAGAATATTTTGTGTTATAGCACAAAGTCAGCTGTTAGTGGCATTCCTCAGGGGCCTATACTGTGGCTAATATAATTAAACATTTTAATGTCCTGTACAATGGGACTGAATGCACCAAGCCATGCCAAGCTGTGGGGAACTATTCTTCACTGAGATCTTGATAGTTTGGAAAATGGTCTGAAATAACCTCATAAAGTTCAACAAATCAAATGCAGTTTTCTGCTAGGGAAAGGTGCAACAATACTGTATTTGGGTGCTAGTTGGGGGAAAAAAAAAACCAAACAAAAAAACAGCTCTGCAGAAAAGGACCAGAATGTCCTGGTGGACAAGAAGTTGAACGTGTCTCAGTGGTGTGTATTGGCAGAAAAAGCAGCCAACTATGTAGTGTATTACCTGATGTGCAGCCAGCACTGGAAGGAAGTGGTGACTCCCACCCACTCAAGCACTTGCAAGACTGCACCTGGACTACTGTGTCCAGTTTTTTGTACCCCAGTGCAAGAATGACATTGAGCAATACTGGAGCAAGTCCATTAGAGGCCAGATTGTCAGGGGATTGAAATACCTTTTTTATGAAGACAGAATGAGGGAACTTGATTTGTTCAAGCTTAAGAAGAGCAGACTAAAGGGAGATTTTGCCAAGGTATACAACTACCTAATAGATGATATGAAAAAAACAGAGATAGACTGTTCTGAGAAGTACCCAGTGCTAGGATAACTAGTAACTGACATAAACTGCAAGAAGGGAAATTCTGATTAGGTAGTAAGACTTTTCTTTTTTTTTTTCATTATGTCAAAGGATTAATTTTCCTAGAGAGGTTGTGAAGTCTCACAATCCATATTACTGGAGACTCTCAAAACACAACTTGACAAGGTTCTAAGATATCTGGTTTAGGCTGACCCTGCTTTCAGCAGGGTTTTGGACTAGATGGCCTTTAAAGGACCCTTCCAACCTGTTGCTCTGAGATTGTATGTCTCTTGCACTACAAGAGTGCCAAGGGGCACCTAATAAGGATGAGGTTCCCACCAAGAAAGATATTCTTTAAAATCACACAGACACGTTATTCCAAGAGTTTTACATTGAAAAAGGAAGTAATTATAAGTGTGTGGGCTAGTCTGAAAAGTAATCCAGAGCTGGACTGGTGGAAGAGGTTCTTTGTAAGTCCTATCAAATTAGTTAAGCTAAAGCATACATACTTTTATATATTCTCAGTTGGAACAAAAAATCTGAACAGGTGTCTGACTGTGGGTTTTTTTGGAGGGGAAGGAGGAAGGGAGGGAGGAAATGTTGGGAGTGAGACCAAAAGATCCCAGTGCCCACAGCAAAAAAATTCAGCTGCTTATGAATATGAAGAAATACAGTCAAAGATGTTGCATTAAGAACATACATAATTATTCAGTTCATTAGTTGAGCAAGAACAGAACTTAGCTGTCTGCCTTATTACTACCTCTCCTCTGATGAAGTCAGATGAAAAAAATGCTAAAATTAAGAGTCTTTACTCTGACTATGTAAAAGTATTTGATATTTTCGGTTGAAATGAAGACACATTATAAAACATTTCCCAACTATGTTTTAACGCTATACAATAAACACAGTTTTAACTATATATTAAAGTTCAATGAATTAATAGGAAGAGTCCATAACAGGAATACAAATCTCTTTGTGTTTTAAAATGTTGACTTATTTATATATTTTAAAAGTATTTTTTCAGACAATAAATTCTTTAGGTCAGAATTAACAATTTAAATATGTATGTAAAAGCGTAACTATGAGTGTTGGAATGATTTTCCTTTCCTGTATGACATGAAACCACGATAATCTTTTTTTTTCAAAAGATGGGCAGTACAGGCTTAAAATCAGCATTCCTGTGCCAGGGTAATCCCTACAGCTAGTAGAATTCACAACAGGGGCCTTTAAATTTCAAAGAACTGATCAAAGGTACTTCAAAGAAAAATTTCTGCCTAAACCTTGGACTGGAAAGTGCTTTCATGGATTCACAATAATGAGCTCTTTCTCCAGAAGCTGGTCATGACACTTGTCTTTAAATGAGGTTCTAATAATTGTTTCAATATGTAGAAAAGGTTCTCATGAGAGTTTGTCACTACCCAAAGCCTGAATGATTTTCTCTTACAAAATGGGGAAAGAATTTTCCATTACTAATTCTTTCTTTGCAAGTTTCTTGACTATGAACTATGACATAGCTTAGCTCACACCAAACTGATGGTGGGCAATGTTTACTCCTGAGTGCATCTCAGGGTTTAACACAACTCAGCGGTGTTAACTTACCAGGGACAGAAGCATTAAGATTTTTGAGACTTTACTAGAAGAAATTTAAGGCCACAAAGATTTAGAATATTTAGGCTTTAGGTTAAAAATGGAGTTAATAACCTTTGTTCTACTTGTAATTCTAGTCCTGAATATTCCTTCCAGTCACACTGTTTCAACAGAATACAATTCTCTTCATAGACATTTCCTTGGGATTATCACAAGAACTGTTATTAGTTAAGCACTGTCCCTGAATATCAATAGTCCCTCACTGCCAACCTCCACTGTATCAATTATCTGGATTTCATTCACATAGAGAACAAAACAGGTTAGGTGGCTATAGCATTAAAAATTCAACTCGGTGAAATTTCAAAGGTAATGCTGAATGAGAATGAAGGGAATGATTGATTTTGTGATCCAAATTCAGGGCCATGTTTAAGGGTTAGGCATGGATTTTCCCACATGCCAACACAAAAGCTAAAAGTTAAATAAGCTGCTTCTGGTTTACTCATGCCGTTCTCAGCTTAGTCCTGTGTTGGTATTCTGGGTGATTTATGTTTTGCCCAGTGAAAACTAAAGTCCAGTTTAATTTTTCCCTGGACTCAGGAGTCTTTGAGACATGATTTATCCTCTGGATTTCTCTTTAGGCAACACAGTGATACCTCTTAGTTCCAGGTACAGTTAACCACCCATCTAAAGCAATGACCACATGTTTGACAGTGTCTTCAGTTGTCAAGCTTTTGATCTTCTATAGGGTACCAAAACATTCTGAAAGACTGGCAAATTTGTGTATATATTTGGACTCATACTTAGTTACAATGATCCTATATATAGAATAATGTGTTACCTGAGTTCTTGAAAAAGTAACAGAGGGAAGAAAACAAAAAAAGGTATTAAACTGAAAAAAGTCTTTACCCTTTCATACTGCTACACACAAACTCTTCAGTATCATCTTTTCATTTTTACTAACAATGGATTTTTATTAACCTAAGATTAGACTTCTCATGTAAAATAATTTCCCTCTTACACTTGTGCTGATGTACCACTTATACTTGTCCCTTTCCTTTGCTCAGATAGTTCTGTCTCATTCCTTATTTTCTCCCTGGTCTTGATGTGGGTCTAGCCTCTAAAGCTAATACCCAATCTGATCTAGCTTTATATTCTTCAATAACCAAATATAAATCTGTATAAATCTGAATTCCCTGATAGATAGTATCACAAACCTGAATATGATTTACTAGATGGGCAATTGCTAATTTATGATGCTAAGAAGGACTTCTAGAACTGTGTTAGAATGAATGGTGAGTCTCATATTCTTTTCCTTCTCCCACATTGACAGCTCTGAAAAAATCCAATGCAGTAATGCATGCATGGTGAGTAGCTTTTGGGCCCCCTTTTGAGTCCTATTACAACTACAAATTAGGTCCATGATTTTGTTAATTTTCACACAGTATAAAACCATAGTTATGAAATTGAAACTGTCTTCTACTGTCAACAGGAATTGCTGTGCTTCACCATTTTCATTCCATTCTTCCCTTCCCTAAAAACATAAGAACTGCTCTACTGGCTCACAATAAAGCTTCCTTTCACCTAGTTAATTCTTTCTTGATTGCAATCTGAAGGAGAAACTAAAGAAAAAGATATTAAGAAGCAAGGCAAATACAGAGTTATAGATCACAGACTTACTCAATGACTGATGTAATCACAAGTTTTTTGACTGATACACTCTTCCAGCTACAACAATCAATGTTTAAAATACTTCTTGAAATTGACATTATACCTAACCCCATTGTTAAATAGATAACAATGACTTATTTTCTCTGAATTTGCTTAGTCCTTTCAAAAATCTATTTACAGTTCTATTGTCTGCAACATTTGGCATTCATGAGCTCCACAGTGTAATTATACATCATACACAAGTTAACCAATTTTGTTTGCTCTAAATTTCTTGCTTGATAATTTCAGCCATCCATTTTTGTTGTTGCTTTCATTATGACAGATACATAATAATTTTCTATTCAGCTTCCACACTGTTTTTTCACAGAACTCTCATACCCCTCACTATCGGTCTCTTTTCCTGAGATTTCCGAACTAAATCTGTGCCCTGTTCCATGTCATCGTTCATCCTTTTTGCTCATCCACTCCATACCAAAGTATTTATTGACACTGAATTTCCTCTTCTGTTGTATCATTCAGCATTATGAAATATTCCTTCACTTCAGCAGCCAGATTTAAAATTAATGATCACGAATTAGTATGAAATTGTACATTGTGCAAACTTTATCCTTCACTATTTGCCATTTTCTTCTATCTGCTATGAATATACTAATCATAAGCCTCAGCAGATATTCTGGTGGGGTTCCAGCATTGGTAAACTACACTGAAAATTAATCTCTTATCTTCTTGTTTGGTTTTATTTCTTTATTCTTTGCTTACCAAGGCACAGAAAGACCAGTTCTCTTAGCTCATGTACTGGCTTTGGCTGGGACAGAGTTAATTTTCTTCATAGAAGTGCTTATACAGAGTCAAGTATCAAGTGCTTTTCACACTGCCCCACCAGTGAGCAATATGGGGGTGCACAAGAAGTTGGAAGGGGACACAGCTGGGACAGCTGACCCCAACTGACCAAAAGGATATCCCATACCATATGGCGTCACGCTCAGCAATAAAAGCTATGGGGAATGAGGAGGAAGAGGGAGACATTCAGAGTTATGGCATTTGTCTTCCCAAGTAACAATTACGTGTGATGGGAGTCTTGTTTACCTGGAGATGGCTGAACACCTGCCTGCCGATGGGAAGTAGTGAATTAATTCCTTATTTTGCTTTGCTTGCACAAGCAGCTTTTGCTTTACCTATTAAACTGTTGTTATCTCAACTCACAAATTTTCACACTTTTACATTTCCAATTCTCTCCCTCATCCACTGGGGCTGAGCTGCTGGCTGGGGTTGAACCACGACAGCTCATTAGAATTTTATCTTTTTAGGAGCAATTGATGTGAGATCCTCCTGAAAGATTTTTGAAAGCACCTTTGTCCACAAGCTCACTGATTCTTTAAAGACTAATGAATCTGAGGCATGCACAAAAATGGCGTGTATACTTCTTCCATATATCAGGTTTATTCACATGCATATTATTTGTTTTCCCTGTTTGCACCAACACGACAGTGGTCTACAAAGTTCTTTTTAATAACGTGTCATAAAAGTCACCTTCCCTTTCTTTGGTATCAAGGATGATTTGAACCATAGGTTGGTTTAATCTACTAATTCAGAGATTGGAGATTCATATCTGAGATTCATATCAATAAGGATGATTAACCATAGGTTGGTTTAATCTACTAATTCAGAGATTGGAGATTCATATCTGAGATTCATATATATTAAGAGATTCATATCTGAGATTCAGAGATTCATAATTGAGTCTTTGATGATTTTATGAATATGATCCATAATGTATTCAGAGATTTTAGATCTGAGTTTCTTAAGAGTGCCTTTAGAACCCATTAAGTACCAGCTAGATTGAGTTGGGCAGCAGGATCCTAGCTTCACAAGGCTTTTTAAATTGTGGCATTCCTGTTTTGCATTATTCATGAACTTCGTTATATGTTTGAACTACCTTCTTGTCTAATAGTAATTCATGAATGATACCCTCAAACATCTTGTTATAAGCTGTAGTAATACCTAAAACACCTGCAAAAAAACCCTGTTTTGCTCTGACAGGAAAAATATCTGTCTTTTTTTGAATGAATATCTGTATTTTTTCTCCAGACAAAACGTAGAAAACCATAGAGATCATACAAGAATTCTTGCTTTTGCACTTTTGAAATCCCTTTTAGTGATTCATGCTTCACCTGTAGTTTATTAGATACAATATACTGTGATTAAATCTATATGACTTCAAATATCAAGAAATAAATTCTCCACTGATGGAGTTATGCCACTACAACCTGGCCCCATCAGTACAGGCTCATTTCCATTTGTGACAGATGAAAGTCTTTGGAAGCATGGAAACTTCAAAGACCATAACACTGAGATGCACAGCATTATGGATGCACAGATTCAGGAAAAGGCTGTTTTATCAAAGCTGGGGGGTAATTAATGCAAATTTCTAGACTTTCAAGCAGGTAAATAAGCATGAAAGTCTCACCCATTTCTGCAAAATTGCATATATTGCTTTGTTTTGGTTCAAGAAGCTGATGAGGAAGTCTAAAAATATGGCCCTTGTCAGGAATAAGACACAGATACATTTTCTAGACTGTGAACTAGATTGTAAGTGCTATGTAAATATGATCAATGTTAATTAGGGTGAAGTTGGAGGGAAGGCTGAAGCTTAAGAAATGGTTTTGAGAGAATGAAACATGGTGTCATGAATGTCTAATCAATAAGTAGAAAGCAAGAGACTTGAGACATTAATGTGATACCGGTCTGAAGTCAAAACTGTGACTCCTTTTATTACTTAGTCAAATGGTATCACAATGACTAAATGAAGATTAACAGAAAATGGGTTTATCTATTTTTTAAAATATTATTCTTATCATTTTGCCTAAGATAGTAAAACCACAAATTTTTTTCAGAAGAAAGAATTTCCAAAAGGAAATTCACTTTGAAACAAGATAATATTTTTTTGTGGCATATGTGGAAAAGAAGTATTGCACCCCTATGGTTATTGACAATTCCACATTTTGCCTCCTGGGAACAGTCACATTCCCCCAGAATTTCCAAATCAGTTTCAGGAAGGTGAAAATTTGTTTGTAGGTTTTTTTATGCTTGGTTTCACCTCACTTTTAATACAGCAACCAAAGGCAGAGAATCAGGATACAAACCTTACAGCCTCTGACAACCCTTCTTGGAAGATGCATGCCATTTCAACATTCATGTGAAGAGAGGGAGCCAAAGAACTATAATTTAAACAAAACTGAGTATATTCCAGAAAAAAAACCAAGCACATTTTGAAAGAAAATTTAACTCCAGTACGAACATTCAGCTTTGTGTCTAAAAAGTTTAAATGTCTTTTTAGTTGAAGTCACTGCTAAAAATACATCACTGGATTCATCAAAATGTTTCAGTCCTGACAGACATGGGCTAATAACTGAAAAATAAAAAACCTTCTGTTTCCTTAGTACACATCTAAGGACTGTAAAAGGATTCTTTTAATTTTTTTTTACACTGCTCATGAAAATAACTTTTTTTTCTTACCAATTCTATCATTGCATCAGTGGATAGATTGTGGGGGTGTTTGTCTTATCTTATATAACAGATGGGTAGCTATCTTATAGTCCAGATTATTTCTTGCGAAGCTTCATTTTATTCTTTTAATTTTATCTCCTTTTCTTTCCCACACTAAGGAAGTTTTCAGTGTTCCTCTGTGAAAGATCTGCATTCACATAACAGGAATTACACAAATTTATGCCAAAGTTCCAAGAGAGATCCTGATTTTCACAAACAGGTTTCTATGGTGATATTTTTTACACATCTTTTCATAAGCTTTACACTACCCTTTATTATGTTAATCTCCAAAAATATATTTAAATAAAGGTCCATGATAGCTGTGTTTGGAGTTTGGCCAAAGTCCATATTTTTTATTTGCTTGTTTGTTTTTTTTTCTTCTCTAAAAACCATGTATTTCACAGCTTGGTTTTATTTGCTCAGTCTGATAATATATGATCCTCTTTAAATAAAGCTTTATGCATAGGTTTCCATCAGAGGCTTTTCTAATTTATTGGCCATCTTCTGCTGATTTGCATTTCTAGTAGCTAATAGCATTTTGCCAATTTATCTAATTTCACACAATAAACATTTCAGTTGTAAATAATTTAGCTTTGCAAAACAGTAACTAGAATTGTGTATACTTATATGCTTACTAGAAACTGATACATTTTTACCTGGTCTCTCTGTTTGCAGGTGATTTATATATACAGCAATGGTATTTCTAAAACATATAATGATCTTTATACTTATTGAGCAAAATCTCAAAAACTTTTTTCCTATCATCAGAAGACAGATCTATTTCAAGTCCTCAAAGCCATGGATCTGCTCACACATCAGAAATCAAGAGTGACAAATCAGGAGTCATGAATCAAGATTAAGGGCCATAAGTCATGTGATCAGAATAAGACCGAACAGAAGGCATTAAGAAAATACTTAACTTCTGTTTGTCTACCATGTCTATAAATGATTATGGATTTTAGAAGTATCCTCTCACCAGCTGGTAGCTTCCTTATTTAAATTAAAGCTGTTGGAACTTTTCTGGAATGTCTAATTTTGTGGTACAGCAATAGGGGTTGAGAGGAGTCGAGGGTCTAGGCAGAGATCAAGGTGAGCTTCTGCTGTAGTCAATCATAGTTCTTTCAACATTGTTCCAGACCCTGCACACATACAACTGCTCAGTAACAATACCACCAACGCATTATAATCCCTGCCTCCTAAGCAAAGCATACTGAGATTCAGATTAATGGCAATTCCTTTACCCTCACTGTAAGGTTTCTAAATAAAAGGTTTTGTTAGACTCATTCCTCATGTAAGGGAAAACAGCATTCTTGATCTTCCAGTCTTCATTGTAGAGGAATTCTGTGAAAAGAGATGTTTCTGCATACATTCTGCACAGGATTGAATAATTTTTTAAGATGGTGTCATGATCATAGCACGGCTTCAAAATGTAGATAGACCTTCCGATATTCTCTTGGACTCCATGTCAACACTGACAAATAATATGGCTTTTGGGCAGGAAGCAGGAAGAACAGCAGTGTTCATGCTTTTCCCTGGAAGGTGCGATGTCCATTCTTTGGTCCCAGGTACAAATTTTTCAGGGTCACAATGTTCTGACACTGTCCTATCTGCCTATTAAATGAAAAATATCAGTCCACGATGTCAAAGGAAAAAAGTCTTAGGACTCTAACACTATGAAAAGTGTTGAGAAACGTTACCTGCTCAAGTTTCAGTTCAGTGGCAGTGACTATCACTTCATGTGTAGCTGGGATTCATCTTCCTGGCTTTAGCCCTCTGAAAAGTAGGCATTGACACTAAGAGAGTTGAGTAAAATCAAGAGACGCTTGAAAGAAATAGGTGTTTCCAGAGAATGATTCACCTGACTGTAAAATCCAGAGGGTGAATGGTATCCTGGAGATGTCTTTCTCTCTCACTCCTTTGATTATTAGATAATGACCTGAGACTACATGCTTAATTCTAGCCATTTACTAGGTGAGATTCATATGGTCACCTTCACAGGTTACATGCCCTTCATCACTCTACGCACTCGTTTTTATATTACATATTCCTTAGGGGGAGGAGAATATTATCTTCATATGACGTACATGAAACTCAAAAAACCCCTGTATTTAAAAATTTGCTGTACTGAATTCATCAAAGGTAGATTTCTTAAATCCCTGCTCAGCAGTCTGTTTATGATAGTGTCCTTCATCTGGTCACAAATATATATTATGAACTATTTAGATATAGCAGATTTTTTCTTATATTTAACTGATCACTACTTTCTGCCACTTTTTTGACTATTAAAACTTCCAGATGCTTTCAAATTGTACCGTGATTCATACAGCTTTTTGGAAATTATTGCTTCCTTTATTCCATCTTCAGCAATCATTTTTATGTTATGCATTCCTTTTAATAAGCAGATTCATGCCAGGTGCTAGTTTTTCTCATCTTCTTTTAAGAAACCAAATGACAAAGGAAGTTAATGATGAAAAACTGCACCATTGGGAGGTCAAAGAGTTCGTTTTCTGACACAGACTCATTAGATGATGTGGCACACACCAAGGGTGGCATTGATTACCATAGCCTCTGTACTCTTAAAGGTTAACCTTTTAATAAGCTGATTCATGCCAGGTGCTAGTTTTTCTCATCTTCTTTTAAGAAACCAAATGACAAAGGAAGTTAATGATGAAAAACTGCACCATTGGGAGGTCAAAGAGTTCGTTTTCTGACACAGACTCATTAGATGATGTGGCACACACCAAGGGTGGCATTGATTACCATAGCCTCTGTACTCTTAAAGGTTAATGATCAGGATAATTAGCTAACCTATTGGAACCAGATAACATTCAATTGAGATAAGTGACAGGTGACCGTAGTTATTAAAATAGACCAGAAACAGACTCTCTGAAATTGCCACTTACTTATTAAAAATTGCTTGTAAAAAAACTGCAGAAAGCATCAGCTGTCTCTTTCAGGAACATCTAGTTTAACACTTCCTATTCCCTTTATTTTATCAATACCCTATTGCCCCAAATATCTTGTCTGTAAAAAAGATTAGAGAGATAGAGGTTTAGGAACAGATGCTCTGGTGGCAATTTTAAAATGTCATATATTACAAACCATAACAGGGGGATTTAAAAGCAAGCCATGTGTTTATTTTGACAGCATTATTCTACAACCAGAGTGAGAGTTTATAGCAGCAGTCCCATGAGAAACCTGTTTTTATTAAAAATGTTTCATCATGTTCTATTTAAATGCATGGTGTTGCTGGCAAAAAGGTTGTTTCTTTTGCTTTAGGTTTAGGAATTGTAACCTGGAGACAAACAAAATTAAGTGTGAAAGATGTTTGGTGAATATTTTCCTACATCACAGGAACACGTGCATTCTTGACACTTAAGAGATTTGATCCAGAAAACTCATTGGCCCTATGTAATCAGACAGTATGTCTCAGCTCTGGAGGATCCCTGTAGCACGGTTTGTTTGTTTGGTTTTTTTGATGTTGCTCCTGTACTGTGTTAGCGTAGACAGCAAGAGAAGTAAGATCTGCATAAATCATGTCTTTTACCACTCTAGCTGATGTAACTGGAAAATTGGACAAGAAAGGCATAAAAACTGATCCTTACTTGTGAGACAGGGATATCCCAATAGATATTTCATAAAGTCTTATTATCATATTCCTAGAAGAAGCAGCATATGTAGGAACACAGATCTAGGAGGGATAACCGGGACAATTAAAGTCAGTCCCATCTATGAGATGGAACTTAAGAAGAGTCCACAAGATCACATATTCTTGTCCTGTTTCACATACGGAGAATTACAAAATGCTCTCTCCCCATAGTACTTGGGGTCTTTAGTACATGAAGGCCAAGAATCTAGGAAAAAACAAGTAATGCTAAAGGTTAGATCAGGAAGCAACAATAGTTTTGGCTTCCGAAACTTCAGGGAATTCAGGAGCTGAAGATGTCTCTGCTTCATCTTAACAAAAGGAAGAACAGATCCTATGAATATAAATAAGGAAAAATTTGTTCCCTGATATAAAATCAAATGACTCTCTAGCCCTGAGAAATATGAGAAAAAGACATCTAAGATTTTTTTCAGTATCAGTACAGTCACAGCACACTAATCAACATTTCCTTTCTAACTACAGCTGCTTCAGAAGAAGACCAAAAAAGCCCTGTGAGCCAAGAAAGGAAAACTCTTGGCCCAAGCAGATTCTTATTCACTGGCAATTGGATAATTAATTAAACACAAGCCAAAAGGATATCTACAGTTTCTTAGGGATTTCAAGAAGTAATTAGTATAGCTGTCTTTTTAGGATCACACTTTCACTTAGGTTAAGGTTTTACTGCTTTGTTTTCTTAGTATGAGGAATTTTTGGTATCATTTCTTAAAGACAAAGCTTATACTAGTAAATTAAGCAATGATAGGGAATGTTCCTGGTTACTGGAACATGATCATCTGAACTGTTAAACTGTTAGAGCTATTGTGACACAGTTGTGGCCAGTGCTCATTATCACTTTTCTGAAGCATTTCTGTGCGTATTTCTGCAGCTAACACAGGCCGAGGATGATTTCCAAAAGTCAGTTTGCATGTGACCACACTGTTTTGCGCATAAAAAGGTTCAATATTGCTATCACAGTCACTTCTGTATCAGCTGGCCTCAGTGCTATAGGACAGTTCAAGATGTGCTAAATTTGCTAATAAGGACTCTGACTTTAGTGAAATCCTTAGATCCTGGATTCAGCTTATCTCATATGAAAGATACATCCTTTTCATCAAGAACACTGCTTCTAGTTCTGGCATGTTTTATCTGGGGCATGGCAATGTTTCTGATGACCGCAATGAAGCAAGAGAAGCAAGAATGATCTGAGATTTCAATATCTAGCCGCTAAGGAAAGACTGAAAGAGCTGGCTTAATTCTTTCTGCTTAAGGAGAATTCTAAGCTATAAACTTGTAAATCTTTGTGGCAAAGAGAGAGGAAATGTGTTCTTCAGGGCCAATGAGGTTAGGACAAGAAGTAATGGGCATATATAACAGTGAGGGAGATTTAAACTAGATATTAGGAAAAACACAGTAAGTGGAAGGATTTTAGTGGCACTAAAATAGATCACTTACTTAGATTGCTGAATGTTCATTCTTGGAACTTTTTAAGAAAAGCTGCAGAAAGCATTAAGAATTATTTAATTGATAAAATGTTAGACAGAGAAACAATGTAGAAGGCACTGAAGGTGCTTTCTAACCCAATTTCATTAGAATTTTCTGATCATGATAACTGCATATAACAAAAAAGCAACCATTAAATATTTGACATTGTCAGAGAATTTTATTTTGTTGAAAAAATACAATAAAGTTGAAAATCTTTTGTTATATTTTATTGACTGTAAGTATACTTTTGTTTCAGTATTAAGTCATGGCTGATGAGGGAGGTAAAGACAATAAAAAATAATTGTTTAAGTTAAATTTTATACCACATTTTTGCACGTATCCTAAATGTGAGCATTCATGATGATTTTTTCCAAGTACAATAGTAATGATAGGGGTTTTTTTTCCCTTCTTCTGCATAACACTAAATTTAAATGTGTTCTGTCATCATTGTTCTAATTACTTTCAAATTAATTCCTTTTCCACATCTTAATATTCTAGGAAAAGGTCTTCTGATTCATTACTATACTTTCTTGCTCAGTTTCTTTGGTTATGCTGACTACTTCAGAAAGAGAAGCTAGAAATTCCACAATTTCTGGCTTCTAATTTCCCTAATTCCACATTCAGCTAAAGAGATTATTTTACCACATAATGTGTGTTGTAATAAAGGAGAAAGCAACCTTATTTTTCCCCCCTCTCTCTGCCTAGATTTTTATTTCACTGCACTAAATCTGGCATGGCTGTTTATAACAGCTGTTCCACTTTTCCTTTCTTCAAGTACTACAAGCTATAAAGCTTCATTCTAAGCTCTTAATGCAGTCAATCAGTTACCTAGTAAAATAAAGAAGACTAATGAATCTTCCCCATATAAAGCTTCATTTAGCTGGGCTTGACAATGCAGCAGTATTGCTCAAAGATGTGTGAACAAGCAACTGGAATATCTGAAGCCAGATACATTTAAGTAGCTCACAGTAAGTCATATATAAGAAAAGGATTACAACAGTAGAGGGAAAAGCAAGAGGTTTTGCCTCAGGCTACCTCTGGGGCATTTGAAGTAATGTTGTAATTCTACCAGGACCAGCGTGGTGAAGCGTATATTGCAACATAAGCGGCTCATAAAGTAGTTGTAGAGATTAAATGTCTTCTAAATGCTTAATTTTAATTGGAATGTGATTAGCCTGAAGGCATAAAAGTATGTCTAATATATTCTTTCTTTTAACAGTTTAATAAATAGTTACAGAAAATACTTAATGCAAATTTCATAACAATATTAAAAAACAGTTAACTTCCTTAGTTTTCTCTTGTAATAAAAAAGTTGCAGAAACAAAGTTTTAAGCTAGTATAGAAAATTGCTTTTAACTCACTATCTCACAATTGACTGAAGCCGAATACTGAAGATATTGATTCAATTGAATATTTTGGTATATATGCAGAACCTTTGCAAAACAAAACAGATGCAATTGCAAATATATATGTTCAAAAAGAATATTCTCTTTTGAATGAAATGGCTGTATACAGTTTTTTAATAGGAGAACACTGTTCATCTGAATAGTGCCTTGAATAAATGCATTTTAATTATTTAGAAAGAAATCTTTCTTTTTTTTTTTTTCCTTTCTTGTTTTTCCCCCAAAGTGGTTCTCTGAATCTTTTCTCTGAGAGGAAAAAATAGGTAGAAAAGCACTTTTGGCTCCCCAGTAATGAATGAGCCACAGTGACCTTTGTGCCAGAGTAAATTGTACAGCTCTGTGCAGTCCTTTTTCTTGTTTCTTTCTGTGTTTTACATAAACTATGTAAATTATATGTCATTTTAAAACAAATTAATTAAGACTTAAGAAGTACCTTTATGAATTAAAAAATGGTCTTTTCTATGTCAAGCTTAATACCAATATAGACAGCTCCTTTAGCAATTTGTCTGGCATGTATCTGTGAGACCCTTGATATGTATGAAGTCTATTTTTCAGACTTTTTGTCTGTAATTATATTAAACGTAAAGATTACAAATTCTGTGGAAGTAGGGGGACCCTCTGTGTTCCTTCCACACAATAGGGAACCAGACCTACTAGATCTCTAGGAAGCTCTGTCGAGTTGTGAGTGCCATCCAGATCTAATCCATTAATTCCTACGAGGTAATAAAAACTTTGCTTTTTTTGAAAAGGTGGTGTCTGTGCCTCCAAACAAAGTCTAACTGTTAGGCCAACTCCTGTCTTATCAACAGAAAGAAGGAAGAGAACAAAATTTACTCCTGGTTCTTGTTTTCGAACAGTAATTATCACTATAAAACTATGCCCCACTTCTTTTAGGGAGGAAGGGGCTTAATATGTTAACTTTTATTAATGGTTGATGTCTTTGTGCATCTGAAATATCAACATAACCAAGACTAAGTTTCTGTGACAGCCTTCACCCCTAATTTTATTTATGCTGCTTTGTGTCGGACCTAAGTTGGTTTCCTAAAGGGTACTGCCTCATTCAGACAATCTGAAATGCAACTCAAGGGCACAAAAGCTTTCTTCCAGAATGGTATTACTGATAAATTCCTTCCTGACTCTTTCAGCCTTGTCTTGGTTATTTGTTTGTTTGGGGTTTTTGGTGCATGTATACTTGACTTTACTTCTAGACCTCCCTAAATACACTGTCATATTTTAAGGAAAACATAAATTGTATATTTCCAGCATAGCTCCCCTGTAAGTTCACTCAACTTCCTTTCACACCTGTGCTATCACTAATTGCTAGTTTACTTCCCTGGCTATAAACATTTATAGTCTACAATTACTCTGTACACTAATTATCTTGAATAGCTGGTTTGGGACAAGGGAGGAAATCAATGGGAAAATACATATCCTTGTTTTCTAGCATTGGAAATACACAGTCTTCCTGTAACATTAAGACAGTATATTCATTCTGGTTTTCTGAAATTAATTTTCAGAGCCTTTTTTTCTTTTTTTTTTTAAGCTACTGCAGTCAGGTAAGTTGAGATATCCATGGAAAACATAATGTTTGCAATTTGCATAGCGTAAAACAGTGAAAGCTGTCTTGAAATCTGTAAAAATATTCTATGAGAATTCACAAACTAAAAACAATGCTATATGACACCATGTCGTGGGGACTATCTTGAAAATTTCTTTCTAAAACATCAGTATCTGGTTCTGCCTACCTGGCCTCCAACAATATTTTTTGTTTCATTACTCTGAGAATTTGTATTTTTTCATCTATTCATAGTTCACAATGCATTTGTTAATGTATCTCCTTAATAATGCAACTGACTTTTTCTGTGGTGGTTTTATTCAATTCATGTTCAGTGCTTTTTCCAGGATGACTTTGTCCACAACTCATTTGATCCCTTATTCTTCTATTATACCAGTAACACCTGAAATAGTTCTTCTTTGACATTTCCTTTTAGTTTTCATTTATGAACTGTGCCTTTTAGGCATTTCAGAACAGATCTGTAGGAACGTTCAGAAGAGGTTGGGGGTCAAATAAGGTTATCATTCCAAAATGAAATTTCCTGATACTCATTCCTCTTATTTTCTTTCTTTCTCTACATACCCATTGGGGTAGTGACCTCCTGTCCACCATGCAATCCTGGGCTTCATTTTGGACCAGCCATTTTATTTCTTTGTTATAATAGTTTATGTCACATAATTCTTTGTAAGTGAAACTTGTCCCCTTTGGGAGGACTTAATCAGCATTTTCTCCATGGGTGTAATGAAATATTATAAATCTTTCCGCAGACAGAGGGCACATAGTAAATTAGTGTGATACTGACCAAAAATTAGTTCATGCATGTTTGGATAAACATAATTTGGAAAAACATAAGATCAGGTATTAATTATAGTCATTAAAACAGAAATCTACAATTACTGGAAGCAGTAACAAATGTAAATCAGATGAAAACCTTCTGAAAAATAATCAAACATTTAATATTCTCTTTTTCTATTTCTCAAGCTTTAATCTCTCACAAGAATATTTCTCTCCATCTTTCAAACTTGGCAGAGTTTTTTCAGGACAA
>NW_008794260.1:137513-138321 GCF_000699145.1 Aptenodytes forsteri
GAAATCACCCCTGGCATAAAAGTTTACATTTTCCTGGGATAGCCAAACTGGTCACTAAAGAATTAAAAATATCTACATCTATAGCCTACTGAAGTCTTTCACTATCAGAGAAAACTAACAATCCATAACTCCATAGAGTTACTACCTACTTAGGTATAGTATCATATTACTATCAGTTGCAAAATACATAGAAATAAAGTGCTTCCTTTACTTTTTATCATCTTGAATTTGTTGGAGTATGAAAAATTGGAACATGTCAAAGTTTAATAGGGTTGAATCATATTAATTTTACTTATTGTTACTTAACTGCAGACAAAGGACAAAGGAAATATCATCATTGTTTAAAGGAGAACCTCAAGAGCTGTTAGAATAAAATAACCACAATTTTCTTTTTTTTTTTTTTTGAGAATTAATATGTGTTAGTATGACTCTTTAGTTCCATTATTATTAAGGAGAAAATGGGATAAGAGACCTTTGAAAAAATCATCAGCTATTTTAAAAATACTAGTGTACTCCTGATACGTAATTCTGTATCATATGGGATGGGTCATCTAACTGAATAAAAAGGGTAAGTAATTCAGGTAAATAACCTACCCTTTTTTACTCAGCATAAAATTATGATGAAGGAAGTTCTATAAGTCTCAGAAATATTGTTACTTTTTTGAAAATACGTTCATGAAAGGCAGGTCCTGCTTGACCAACCTGATCTCCTTCTATGACCAGGTGACCTGCCTAGTAGAGGAGGGAAAGGCTGTGGATGTGGTCTGCCTGGACTTCAGTAAGGCCTTTGACACCGTCTCCCACAGCA
>NW_008794260.1:140590-141579 GCF_000699145.1 Aptenodytes forsteri
TCCCCATCCCTGGAGGTCTTTAAAAGACGAGTAGATGCGGCACTTAGGGACATGGTTTAGTGGGCATGGTGGTGTTGGGTCGACGGTTGGACTCGATGATCTCAGAGGTCTTTTCCAACCTTAATGATTCTATGATTCTATGATTCTATGAAATAAGAAATTGACCATGAGAAAACAACAACATTACTGCTATCTGAACTACATAAAAAGAGGAATTATGGTCCCCTGCAACATTCTTGCCGCTAAATTGGAGAGATATGGGTTTCATGGATGGACTGTTAGATGGATAAGGAATTGGCTGGATAACCATGTGCAAATAGTTAAATTCAATAGCTCAATGTCCAAGTGGAAACCAGTAACAAGTGGTGTCTCTCAAGGGTCCATACTGGGACTAATACTATTTAGTATCTTCATCAATGACATAGACAGTGGGATCGAATGCACCCTCAGCAAGTTTGCAGATGACAACAAGCTGAGTGGTGCAGTTGGTTTCCTAGACGAAAGAGATGCCATCCAGAGAGACCTTGAAAGGCTTGAGGAGTGGACCTGTTGAAACTCATGAAGTTCAACAAGGCCAAGTGCAAGGTCCTGCACCTGGGTAGGGGCAATCTCCAGTATCAATATAGGCTGGGGGATGAAGGGGTTGAGAGCAGCCCTGTGGAGATGGACTTGGGGATACTGGTGGATGAAAAATTTGACATGAGCCAGCAATGTGTTCTTGCAGCCCATAAAGCCAACCATATCTTGGGCTGCATCAAAAGAAGTGAGGCCAGCAGGTCAAGGGAGGTGATTCTCCCCCTCTACTCCACTGTCATGAGACCCTATCTGGAGTACTGCATCCAGCTCTGTGGCCCTCAGTACAAAAAAGACATGGACCTGTTGGACTGGGTCCAGAGGAGGGACATGAAAATTGTCAGAGGGCTGAAACACCTCTCCTATGAAGAAAGGCTGAGAGAGTTGGGGTTGTTCAGCCTAGAGAAGAGAAGGCT
>NW_008794260.1:149428-152725 GCF_000699145.1 Aptenodytes forsteri
ATTATTATTAGTAGTAGTAGTATTTTATTTCAATTATTAAACTGTTTTTATCTCAACCCATGAGTTTTTCTCACTTCTACTCTTCCAATTCTCTCCCCCATCCCACTGGGTGCGGGGGAGGAGTGAGCGAGCGACTGTGTGGTACTCAGTTGCCAACTGAGCTTAAACTACGACAACCAGGTTGGATGGGGCTTTGAGGAACCTGATCTAGTGAAATATGTCCCTGCCCATGGCAGGGTGGTTGGAGTAGATGACAGAATCATTAAATCATAGAATTGTTTGGGTTGGAAAGGTCATTTCCATCCCAAACCATTCTATGTTAGTACAAAATTTGATGCCAAATTTCCTAAATAAGGGCAATTGCTACAGCTCATTTATACTTTTGTACTACCATAGAATTGTTTGGGTTGGAAAGGATCTTTAAAAATTATCTTTAAGGGTCCTTTCAAACCCAAGCCATTCTATGATGTGATGATTCTATGATTGAGGAATGATTAGGAAATCCCAGAAGAAATATATAAATGAGAATTTGAATATTGAGCTGCAACACACAAATATTGTTTTATTTAGGTCCACCTGTGATACAGAAACAAAGTTTTGAACCAAAATTGTAGCAATTGCTCTTGTTTAGGAAATTTAGTATCAAATTTTGTACTAACCAGAAGAATTAGTTACTTATTATTAGTTATTTGTACTAACCAGATTTAGTATCATCTAGAACTATGCCAAGTCTAATGGGTAGTTACTGATATTTCTTATGTTTTATTAATATTTATGAAATTAATATATTTATATATCTCTCCCCAAAGGCTAGCAAAACCAAACAAAAATAGTATTGGGTTTCAGCAGCACCCTCGTCACATCTCTGTTTGAGCACTGAAAAGGTAAAATTAATACCAGAGATTCATGTCTCTCAGTAATATTCTTATTGTGGTTGCCTTAGTTTATTTTCATTCTCTCTGATTTGTTGGGAAAATCTGCAATGCAGATTATGGATTTCAATATTTGTCAGAAAAATTGTATATTTATACATAATATACACATTATTGTTTAAATCTTTTTAAGTCCTTTACACTTCCTAAGAAATCCCAAATTTTGTGCTTATCAAATCACCAATGTGGTGCTTATCAAGACCAAAAGAAACACTGAATGTAAAGTCCATCTGTCTAACTGTGCATCAGAGAAACAAACCCAGAAAACTTGCATATATCCTGTATTACATACTGTTCTTGAAAGAGTGGACATGCCAATTATTGCTTTGAATAGATGGCACTTCTGCTGTTTTAAACTCATCAGGTGTGGCAATGTTGGTAAAATTGTCACACAATATGTTTTAAATTTGAGACACAAAGACAAAAGTGAGAATGCTAGTTTTCTCAGTTAACAAAAATGCATCAAGGCTAAAGAAATAGATGATAATGTTGGCAATTTATTAAGAAACCCAACCACTGATAATTCAAGGGCATGAAAGTCCATTCCAGTTTGTAAATAATATAAAAATGACACCTATTTTACCAAAAATGGAAAAAAAAAATCCATTTATTTAGATATATATCAGACAGCTTCCATTTATTATTAAACAGTGGTTTGGAACTATGATTCTATGATTTTCTCTGTTCTGTGTTCCAAAATGGCTGCAATTGATTATGCCTAAAATTTATAACATTGCTGGGTATATTTGGTGCATCAATAGGAAGAGAAAGTGAGTAATCGATCAATTTATTAAACTAAGACCAAAAATGTGAATATGCTGTGTTGTCAGTAGATAAAACAACATAGGATGTATGAATCTATGGCAGAAGGCATGGAGTTCTGTTGTTATTATATCACTGATGTTATTTCTTTTGCTGCTCTTTTACTCGCATCATTCCCCCTGGGTCCCAGAGCCTTCACGGTTCATTTTCTGTTGATTCTCAATACTACTGCTAGGAATCAGAAAGATGAAGAAACATTCAGAAGTGAGCAACAAGCAGTCAGAAGCAAGTAAATTCTTTATGATGTAAGTAACTTGAAAAGATTTATGGCAATGTGCTTTATATTATATTAGAATTCTTCACTTAGCTCTGCCCTGAGTTCCATTTCATATATTTTACAAGGCTTGCAGTTTATCTGTTCATATCAGTAGACCTTTTTATTTAATTTTCTCAGAAACTTTGACATTTAATAGGACTGAATAATGAGACCTTCCCACAATGGATATCCTGTGGTTATTTATGTTCTCCGTATACATACAGTTTTAGCTGTTAATGTATTCTTTGAAGCACCCTCAAAGTGCATGACAGGCATCCATAGTTATAGTTTTCTTCCCTTTTTTCAGATCTAAATCTCGAGGGTACTGCTCTTCTCATAAGAACGGACAAACCCCATGCTCAGCCAGATTTTCGGGAATGGTAATGCAATGCTAACACTTCTGAAATTTTCTTTAGTAATCTTAATCAATTTTAAATGTATAAAGGTCTTATGAAATTGCCTTTGACATAGTAAAGCCCTTTTCACTACCGATTTTCTCAAAGCGGTGTTCCACACAGCTAGTAAATAGTCAATGAGAACAAACATCTGTAGTGACCCAAACAACATCTGTAACAGCAAATCAATAACATCTTCAATTTAGTTTTATTTAGAACAGCAGGACATACACTTAACAGCAATAATTTAGAGCAGAAGCTTTACTGTAGCAAATGTTTGCAAATGTTGTATATACATATGCACAGGCACACATACATTTATATGGAGAGATACATGTATATATACAGATACCTACTTTTTATATAAATATATCATACAAATCAAAAGCCTTAGTCATCAAAATAATTGGCTAAAGTTTTAGTCAGTTAAAATGCATCTGGCAGTGCCAAAAAGAGAGTCAAGTATATCCAACTTAGCTAACATAGAGGCATTGACTTAGCCCAGTAAATGTTTTTAGACAATACCATATCATAATTTCATAGAATCATAGACTCATAGAATCATTAGGGTTGGAAAAGACCTCTAAGATCACCGAGTCCAACCATCGACCCAACACCACCATGCCCACTAAACCATGTCCCTAAGCGCCTCATCTACACGTCTTTTAAATACTTCCAGGGATGGGGACTCAACCACTTCCCTGGGCAGCCTCTTCCAATGCTTGACAACCTTTTCGGGGAAGAAATTTTTCCTAATATCCAGTCTAAACCTCCCTGGTGCAACTTGAGGCCATTACCTCTTGTCCCATCACTAGTTACTTGGGAGAAGAGACCGACACCCACCTCGCTACAACCTCCTTTCAGGTAGTTGTAGAGAGCGATGAGGTCTCCC
>NW_008794260.1:155226-161515 GCF_000699145.1 Aptenodytes forsteri
GTAAACAGCAGGTGGAGCGAGGCACCTCCCCTGGTAGGCTCACTTACCAGCTGTGTCAGGAAGTTGTCTTCCACACACTCCAGGAACCTCCTAGACTGCTTCCTCTCTGCCGTGTTGTATTTCCAGCAGACGTCCGGGAAGTTGAAGTCCCCCACGAGAACAAGGGCTAGCGATTGAGAGACTTCTGCCAGCTGCTTGTAGAATGCTTCATCTGCCTCTTCATCCTGGTTGGGTGTTCTATAACAGACTCCCAGCAGGATATCTGCCTTGTTTGCTTTCGCCCTCATCCTTACCCATAAACACTCGACCGTATCATCATCACAGTTGTTGAGCTCTAAACAATCAAAACACTGCCTAACATCCAGAGCCACCCGTATAATCAGCTCACCAAAGACCATTCAAAGTATCTGTAGTAATGAGAGGTCTGTGTTGCAGCATACTGGATTGGATTTTTTACAGCATAAATGGTATGTATGAATGCATAACTATAAAATAAGTGGGATAACATTAGAATAATGTTAAGCAAGAAAAGAGGTAAACCCAGCACAGTGTAATCCATGCTGCCTATTGAGAGAGATCTCTAGAAAAAGCTTTTCCCAGAAATTCACCTAGGATTAATTTTAGAGGAATGAGTTGTCTTACTCCAGAAGACACAGGAAGTGCGCTAAAATATGTCTGATGTAGGTTATCATGGGATAAGAATGAAGGAATCTTGTGGAAGATAGGTTGTTTAAGAATACAGACAGATTCTGACTATCTCAGAAAAAACAACAAAAAAAAGACCTCTGGACTTCCCAAATTATTTCCACCAATATTTTGCAAGTGACTTATTCCCCTATGAGCATCTTCAAAGTTGGAAAGAATCTATGTGATGCAAAATGGGAGGAGCACGTTAGCCCACTTAGAGAAAGGAAGAAAATAAGAACAACAATAAGCAACTGTCAAAGTTAAGAGACAGGCTTTTTGTTATTCTTCTGCATGACAGCACTTTTCTTCTAGTCTTCTTACCTCTTGAATTTAAGATTTCTCATGTTATCAAGAATTTTTGAGAAGTGCTACATTTAATGTGTGATGCAAAATGGGAGGAGCACGTTAGCCCACTTAGAGAAAGGAAGAAAATAAGAACAACAATAAGCAACTGTCAAAGTTAAGAGACAGGCTTTTTGTTATTCTTCTGCATGACAGCACTTTTCTTCTAGTCTTCTTACCTCTTGAATTTAAGATTTCTCATGTTATCAAGAATTTTTGAGAAGTGCTACATTTAATGTAAAAACATCCCTTGTGTCCTCCTTCCAGGTATTTTGCAATAAATCTATCATTTTCCCTAATTCAATTTTTAATGAATAACACCTGAACATACAATTTAAAGGTACTGAGTGATATTCTACACAGCAGAAATTATTCACAACTGTCCATAAGAAGTGGTAATTCTGGTAGACAAACACTTACAAAACTTGTTGACTGACTCAAAGCCAGTTTCTCCTCCCTGATAGAAATAATAGCACTCCGGTCAAGTATGCTGTGATTTCCACAGGAAATAGAGATTATACCGGGGACAAATCTTTCAAGCAGCAGCTGTTGGATGAAAGAATTATCTGTCAGCCCCCATTCCTAGTCATCAAAGACAAACACTATGATATTCTTGTGTGAAATTGAATGTTTTGCAGACTAATACTAAATCTGTGTAGTTAATTGACCTTTTTTTTTTTTTTGAGAAGAGAGAGAAGTCAAGAAACTGTTTTAAATTATTTACTGTGGATTAAGTTTTCTATTCATATACCATTTAATGCTTTTCTCACTAAAATGTGTTTTCACAGAGGAAAGATGCTCTTTATCACATGTAAGGGTAATAGAATCTATGCTTATGCCAGATTAAAATTAATCGAGCTGAGAGGTTAGGTTTCTGAACTCATTTAATGGTGTTTATTTGGTACCTACTTCTCCAAAATCATCTAGTACTTTGTAAAGTTTCTCTTTGAGATTTTGAATTTAATTGTGTGTGTATTCAAAAAGTAATTATATGCAGCTACCTGATTAAATGTTCATTCATATAATGATTAAAAGTGTCTTATGATGACAGTTGTAGTATGTCAGGTTCAGAACTGAATGATTATCACCTGCTGATTGTAGAAATGAATGCCTATAATGGGAGTAATTTCATAGCAGCACTTATTATAAACTAATACTGATCATATATTACAGTGATTATTTTGTTGTGTCAGATACCTATTTGAACAGAAAGAATTATTTTCAGCCTTCTTTTACCTATTGACAGACATAGAATTAGACGGTAAAAAATCAGGGTATTTTATGCAGTTTGAGGTATTATGTCTCTGAAGGAGTATGGTCAAAGTAAACACTCTTAGGGACAACCCAGGAGCATTAAGGATCTTTAAAAGAGTGTTCTTTTTGTAAATTTTGAAAACAGAGAGGAAGGAAGTTGCATAAAATGGTATAGCTAGTTATATTATAATATTACTGTATTGCAAAAATGAAAACAGTTTCCAATAACAGCAAAAGTATATTAAGAATATTTAGCCTTTTATCATTTTGGTTAAAAATTATTTGGTCCTTACCACAGATTTTCCCATTTCTTTAACACAGATTGAGAGCTTCTGTGTCTTTGGGTTTTTTGTAAGTGGGGGGAATAACTTAGTTTTGGTCCATTCCCACACTTATCTGTGAAAATTCAGGATTCTCAAGAATTTTTAACCTATTTGAATGCCATGATTTTTTTCTGAAAAGAAGGAAAGGTGTTAAAAAGAAGAAAAGGGTTCAGGAATGGGTTTGGAACCAATAAAATATACATTAAGACTTTCATTAATAATATCTGAATTAGTATCTAAAACCCTTCTAATATAAGCAGATAAAAATGTATTTCCATTGCTGTTTTTCATTCCTGAAGAACAAAAAGGTATTCAACTATCCCATAAATCATTGCATTGTTAGCAATCTCACATTGCAAGAACACAGAAAGCCTAATCGATAGCTGGTCAATAGAAAGTTGCCCTTTGCTGGAAGTCGTAGAACGATTCCCTTGTTGAAGGTTAGAACCTTTTAGTGCTGAAGCTACTTAATTATTAAGGATAATTGGAATTTGGCCTTGACTGAAATAGCATAAAATGGAAACTGAACTCAAATTGCTTGTGCTGCTTATTCTGATTTATTTTACTGCTTCTACAGAACCATGAGAATGGGATGGTTTTAAGACATGTTGCAACTGAGCATCTTAAAATGCTACTTCTTGGGTCTTAATTCATTTATACCTTCTTAAACCAGAAATATTTCTATGGAAATCAATTGATTTGTACCAGATTTATGGAACTGACATAAAATCTGTCAAGAAGGAATATTTGGTTTGGTTCAGTTTGGTCTGGTTTTATGAGTGAATATATCTGCTGCTTTGGTAGATATTGTCACATGACTTTTCCCTGGTTTTTGGGAGTTGTTTTTGCATGGCCCTAGATAGCTAATTATATTAGCCTATGGAAGCTATTTTTCCACATTTCTCCAGCTGGTGATATACTCAGTTTGAGTGAAATAGGCATAATGTCAAGGAAGAGGAATGGAAAAGTCCTAGTAATTTCATCCACTGGGAGTACTTCTTTTTCCCAAATTAAATGTGTAATTATCAAACCTTATCTATACCGTCATATGGTTTAACCTTTATTGAACTAATTAGGATAAAGCTTAAAATTACTTGCTGACTAACTTGATGAAAGAGCTGCAATTTTTTCCCTTTTAAAAAAGAAGCTGGGGAAATGTAGGCAACTCTGAGTTTAAAAGTTATTATCAATAGCACAGACAAGGCAGACAGCTCTTATAAAAGGATCAGCTATTGAGGTGACCTGCATGGAGGAACTTGTATTTTCTGAAAAGAACTGGGACAAACATGTGTGTAACATAGGTACTATTGTACTACTGAAAAACAGAGGAAAAAAGGTGATTTTATGTATTTATTTTGATGTCCCAGTGTTTTTATACTATTTATCCTGTGACATTTACAAAAATTTTAATTAAGACAATAATACAATGACATGTACTCACCTCTCACAGAAGCTGTGAAAGTCTAACGCACATCATTTTCCTTCTGAGCAAGTTTGCTCAGATTAGAACAAATTCCCCAATATGTAGCCATCTTTTCTAATACGTAATTGCACATGTATTAAGTAATTGTCAGGGAGTGAACTCCCAAAAATACTTAATGAAAGCATGTGACAGAAAAGCTGATTCCTTTTGTCTAAAAAACATGCTGGCAGTAAGTCTGAACATACTGACTCTCATATAAAGGTAGGCTCTTCAAACACAAGCATCCACAGCTGCTGATCAAACTTCATTAACACAGCCTTTCTGGTTTATCCTGTAGTGATGATGACCATTCACAGACACTAAGTCAATATTTCGAAGACGATTAGAAGATAAAGCACTATGCTTTTACTGCTCAGACAGCATTCAGTTATGATCCATAATTGTAAGATTTTACTAGTTCAGAACAGTCAAAACCAAGTGCATCTGAAGTCATTATTTTGGAAAAACTAACATTTTCAGAATACTGCCAACAAGTAAAAAGAGGAAAGAATCACCTTTAAAGTGTTAATATTTCTTATCAATGTATTTCATGGCCCAACTTGTATTTCTGAAAAGAACTGGGACAAACATGTGTGTAACATAGGTACTATTGTACTACTGAAAAACAGAGGAAAAAAGGTGATTTTATGTATTTATTTTGATGTCCCAGTGTTTTTATACTATTTATCCTGTGACATTTACAAAAATTTTAATTAAGACAATAATACAATGACATGTACTCACCTCTCACAGAAGCTGTGAAAGTCTAACGCACATCATTTTCCTTCTGAGCAAGTTTGCTCAGATTAGAACAACTACTGAAAAACAGAGGAAAAAAGGTGATTTTATGTATTTATTTTGATGTCCCAGTGTTTTTATACTATTTATCCTGTGACATTTACAAAAATTTTAATTAAGACAATAATACAATGACATGTACTCACCTCTCACAGAAGCTGTGAAAGTCTAACGCACATCATTTTCCTTCTGAGCAAGTTTGCTCAGATTAGAACAAATTCCCCAATATGTAGCCATCTTTTCTAATACGTAATTGCAAATGTATTAAGTAATTATCAGGGAGTGAACTCCCAAAAATACTTAATGAAAGCATGTGACAGAAAAGCTGATTCCTTTTGTCTAAAAAACATGCTGGCAGTAAGTCTGAACATACTGACTCTCATATAAAGGTAGGCTCTTCAAACACAAGCATCCACAGCTGCTGATCAAACTTCATTAACACAGCCTTTCTGGTTTATCCTGTAGTGATGATGACCATTCACAGACACTAAGTCAATATTTCGAAGACGATTAGAAGATAAAGCACTATGCTTTTACTGCTCAGACAGCATTCAGTTATGATCCATAATTGTAAGATTTTACTAGTTCAGAACAGTCAAAACCAAGTGCATCTGAAGTCATTATTTTGGAAAAACTAACATTTTCAGAATACTGCCAACAAGTAAAAAGAGGAAAGAATCACCTTTAAAGTGTTAATATTTCTTATCAATGTATTTCATGGCCCACAGTCTCCTAATTTCACACCAGAGAGGCAGCCAAATGTCTATCTGGAGACCGCCTGCCTGTGTCTAAGCAAGGGGTAGGTCTGCTTCTGGGTGGAGTCCGGAGCCCCACAGTCACCCAGCCCAGGAGATCTATAGGAGCTCATTGCTTTCTGTATGCCTTCATTGCTCTCTACTGAAAATCAGGGCATAAAGATATCATGGGCAGATCGTGCACATCCAGGCCAGTAAACGCTCCATATCCACAAAGCCATTGAATTTATTTAGAAAGTAACATACGTTCCCCACATCCTGCTAGCAAGCTATGTTCCAGTGGTCTTCCTCTGTATAGATCACCACCTCTATCAAGAGCCTCCTGAAGCAGGACATTATTACAGTCACCTAGCTGTATGTCCTTTTGTATGTGAATCATAGGAATCTACACTGACATAACTTAAAAAAAACAAGTGAACAAACAAACAAACAAACCAAAGCAGAATTAAAAATTATCTTGTATTCACAAGCTACTAAGTAAATCAGTAAGCTGGTAATATATGCCTTTCAACCAAAATTAAAGAATTTTCCTCTACAAGTTTTCCTGATTTTAAATAGATGAAGAACACAAAACTTTGAAAACTGTGCAAAAAGTTCCTATTTAAGATTTAGCACTGTGGATGGGGTCTGTAAGATTCTTGTTACTACATAGAAACAGCTTTTTTATA
>NW_008794260.1:161632-176842 GCF_000699145.1 Aptenodytes forsteri
GTAACCCAGAAAAAAAATACAAGTATAAATGATTTTGTTATCTTACAATGAGGCACTCTAAGAAAATAGGTAACTTAATTCATTTTATTCAACATGGTTACAAATTAAATCTGGGAAAAAAACAAAAACAAAACCAAGAAACCTTGAACTGGAATCCTTGCTTTTTAGACAGCTTTGGATGTGAACAGTTTATATCACATTAAGGTTCCCATATGTTTGTGCATGGTGACCAGAAAAAAAAGTTTTCAAATAAATTATTCACCAAATTTTGTCAGGAACAAAGGTGATATTCTCTGATTCCAAACTATGACAATAGGGCTTTAAGACTACACTTGTAGGATGTATCAATTTATAAGATAAAAACTGATAGCCTTATTGCCATTTCAACATCAAATGGCTGGTCTGAAGAGCAGTGTTACTCTTGAAAAGACATTTGATGCTGAAACATTGCTGAGGTTATGTAAAAATAACACTAAATTTTTTCTAGAGATTTTTTTTTTGCCTCCTTTAAAGCTTGGGATTAAGTGTGGGTTTTTTCCCTAAAAAAAGTCTGCAGTCTCTGGACAATTGTTTTCTTTTAGATTGAGGACTTGCACTTCACACCAAATAACATGTAACATTTTCAGACTTCCTTTGAGGAAAAATTGAATCTGTTTTCAAAGCCACTTATTGCAAATGAAGTGTGCTGGATCATTCTTCCTTCTTTAATGTATTAGAATGCTATATTATAGATTTAATAAATCATTAAATGGTTCCTATCAGTTTGAATAGTGCTTAATCAATGCAAATGTTTAGCATTTCTCTGAATTGCAATTAACCATGCATTCCTGAAAGAAAAGATTTACCCTGTTTTCTAGTTATAGATGAACAAGGACTTTGCAAATGCATTCAACTTATGTTTTTATCTGCTGCTTGTTATTACAAGATACAAGAAAATCTGAGACTGTTCCCATTAATGACTCATCTGGCATTGGAAAGTAGGAGTCATTTCCTACTGGAACTCAAAAGAAGTATTTGATTGAATGCCTTCAAGATAGCTGTGAGAGAATGGCTCTTGACTGAACAAATATTTTAGAGGGGAAAAATTCCTATAGGAACTCAAACTGCAGACTTTGCCTTAAATGGAGAGTTTATCTTGTAATACCATGTGCAGTCAGAAGAGTTTTATTTTTATTTGGAACACATAGTTTTGTATACAATCTGTGAAGAGGAGAGGCCTATAGAGGAAAGAATGTGCAATAACAGTGTACAGTATATTAGATATGAGACTCTGCGAAGTACTATAGAGTCACATCATTCTGTCTTGATGCTGCTGTAATAATTCCTCGCAGAAAGTCCAGATAAGGCAGGAAGATGTGGTGATCAAGCTAGATGTCTAGTAGTTGTTAGTGAAGCTATTGGGAGGTGACTGCTTGTGAGAAGTTGCTAATTCTTGACTGATGGGTTCAGATGAGTGGTTAAGGAGAATAGCATTGGAATACTGATTTGAGGAATAAGATAACGGAAAACTGATGTGCCTCATACATGGACAGGAGTGGGAGGAACAATATGTGAAAAATTGGTAGAATATTTTGTGATGTGGAAACTATGGGGAGTGGGAAACTCACTAGATACACAAGGAATGAAAATAGATATGGAGGAAGAAAAAGAGTGTTGGAAGAGTATCTCAACCAAGAGAGCTAGTAAAGAGAAGAATGCTGTTGATAACACTGGAAAAACAGGAGAAAAAAATGGAAAAGTAGAAGGAAGCAAGGAAAGATGGCTGAAGTGAAAGGAGTAGGAGAGAATAAATTAACTTTTCGTACATACAGAACAGAATGTATGCATCACTTTGTTACAATCAAATTAATTAGTTTATCTAAATAATACAGAAATACAAGTAAGGCAAACATTTTGGAATACAATTTCAGTGCAATAGGTGTTGTTAAGCATGCCAGAAAAATGTCAGAGTTTTTCTTCAAACAACAATAAACATGAAACAAATCATATAAGTGTAGGTTAATTAACACTGTTAATTTAAAATGTAAATTACAAGAGGAGGATCAGAAAAGGGAAGCTCCCTTCTGTTGGTATGCTACATCTTTTTTCTGGAAAACTGCTAACCAACTCTGACAGAAATGTCTTCAGAAATGTTTTCTTAACTAAGAATAATTATTTATTTTTATGTTGAAAAGCACTGTATTGTACCAAACTAATAACATTGAGAAAATACTTGGAAAGCTCTCACAAGCTTATGAACAACACCCAACACCCCACCCCACGCCCACCCCCACCCCCCCATTTTCTCTCTAAGAATTATACTTTCTAAAATGTTAAAAAAATTGTTCCAGCATATTTGGTCTTGTAAATTTGGATTTGGGTGGTTTAGAACTGGAAAATTTAGCTATTTATATGTATAATTTGTGGCAGGAATCTAAACATCTCTACCCTACATCAAAAAAGGTGGCAAATTATTCAAGAAATACAGAAAAAATATGTTGGGAAGATTGTTTATGAAAAAAATGTTGAGCCGTAACAGGAAATAATAGCATCTGAGCACTTTTAGGTTGCTGGTTTTTTCTCTGAAAGAAGAAGCAAGAAGTGAAAACCACAAGGGGCCATCTTCAATCAACACATTTTATTTTTTCTAGTATCACTAGATCTACTTCTAAACTGATTTAGTCAAATGAAAGCATTTTTCTTGTGTAGACAAGGCACACACTTTAATTTACCTTGTTCCCCACAGTAATTGAAGTATGTGCTGAGGACTCCCAATTAGCTTTGAAGCCATTTCTTATTTTGCAGACATCTGTCAATTATCGCAGTGGCTTACCAGCGGAACACCTTATTTTTGATCAGATTTGTCCACAAAAGCTTTGTGTCTCAACTGAGAAATTTATTTCTATCCTTGAACAGAGCTTTGATAGATATGACTGCTTTTTGTGTCACTTTCTATGGCCTTCATTTCTGTCACTTTGCTCTAGGCTCTTAACTGAATCACCTGGCTGAGGAGTGGAGCCATTATAATCTCCTTATAGGCAATGATCATTCACAGGGGTTGACTCAGCACAGCCTCTGAGAGGTGCAAACCTATCACTTTTCTACAGGAGGAGCTTAGGTCAGTTGGACTTCTAACTCAAGTTCAAGTCTGGGGAAATGAATCTGGTCCCATTGTCCTAGGAACACATATTTTTGTAGGCAACAAGGAAAAAGCCACAGTACAGCAATGCAAATTTTATGCTGCTCTTTACTGGATCCAACTGGTTGGATTAGCCTCTGATGGTTGATCTGCAGTTCCATTTAGGAACAGACAGTAGAGGACAGGCCGTTGTGCTGCGTGACTACTCTGGTATGTGCCGCAGAGAGGCTTTCTTTCTGTGCTGAGAGTGGTCTTGCTGGAAGGAGTTTACAGAAGCTGCTGCTTTCTACCCAGGCCATGATGAGCTCTGATGCTCAAGAACGTGTATCTTCTTAAAAGAAAGCTGAAATGGATCACAGTTTTACAGAATTCTTATAAATCCCAAGGGACAAAGTCACACTTTCATTTCACTCCACAAGTGAAGATCACTCTCTTTAAATAAGTACCCCAAGTACATGGTGCTAACTATTTTCTCTGTGCTCTCAGAGGATTTCTGCATTCTTTCCTCAGAAACTACATTTACTGAAACATGTTTCATAACAGTCATCTCTCTGCACTTCTTTTGGGAGAAGTTGCTTAGCAAATACAACCAGGCTTTATATAAACTGCGTATGAAGTTAACATAATAAAAAAAAAAACCAAAACAAACCCACACATAAAACACCAAAACAAATCAAAACAAAACCAAAAAACACTGTCACAATCACTAGTTTCCCAAAGATGGCCCTAAACATGGATTCATGGATTTATACTTCAGCAGTTAAATAAGTGGCGTGGTGTTAGTGAGAGCTGCTGCATTCTCATATTTTCTACTTTTTGGTTTAGTTAGGTCACTTTCTCATTTAGGAATCTAATCTTAACTATCTTCTTCTAGGAAACTTGCCATATATACTTTGATTCTTGCCTGACCTTTCAGGCTATGAACGGTGGCTGCAGTTTCACAGTTACAATATTTTTTTCAAAAGGACTTGGGTTTCTAAGTGCTTGAAGGGAGGCACTGTCTTCCTCTCTTCTGGGTGTTAAGCAAGAGAAGTGGGAGAAGATTTGCCTGGGTTTCAGTCAAATTAATAATTACGCTACTGTGATATAAGAGCCTATGTGATGCATAAAGAAAGAATTTAGGAAAGTAGAATGAACTGGAAGAAGAAATACAGGGGCAGAGAAAAGAAGTCTTCTCATTCTGCCACTGTGTTCTGGCTTGGAGATGAAATCTGCTGGTGTCCTGAAACTCATGTTTCAGGGTCATCAAGAGGCTTGGTTAAGTGGAAATTGTCTAATTGTTTACAATAGTTTTACCTAGGCAGAGGGAAGGAATTAGAGATAAGGGAATACTTGACCAAACTGACCATGAAGTGATACCTACAAACTGCAATGGTCAGCTATAGGAGCTTCCAGCAAAGCCAATTGAGAGAACATTGTCTGCTGTCTGAAGAAATTCTCCTCTAGTTCAAGCTTTCATAATTTTCTAGGCTTTTCTGCCTTCTCTTATCAACCAGTTAGGATGTTACACAAAAATATCACCTTCTCAGAGTGTGTGTCATCTTTATCCCATTTTTTCAACAAAGCATGAAAAAGAGCCTTGCTGGTATCCCCTCCTTGCCTCACAGTGAAGAGCAACCCCCCAAAAATACACTAAAAATTCTAAAAGATGATCAGCTTTTGATGGTAACTGTTAATCTAAACTTTCAAATATTAACTTCTAAGGAGATCTGTGATATAGGTAGAATAAACAAATTGCCTAAGGGATTTCTTTGTTATCAGATATTGTGAGTTCTCGGAAGCTTTTATTCCCAAGTAAACAGTAACATATTTTCTCCCTACAGGGAGAAGTGAACTATGGCTATGATATTATCATTTTCAACTTCTGTACTTTCTTCCAGCCAAATAAACCTTATAAACTCATCTTACAGTCAGTTACTAGATGAGGTGTGGCTATACAGCAGTGTAATAAAACATACGTAATTATACATTCATTTCCCTGCATAATCATCTTCTTCTTGTTGCTTTTCCACCATGGTATTGTCACTTTAGAAGTAGGTAAAACTAAGATCTTAAGTCACATTTATTTCGGTTTGTTGAATCTATGTCTTCTTGTAGTATAAAACAAATCCATACACAGAGAAATTCAGATAAATAAATATATCTATGACCATATTAATGTATTCTGCTGCTGATGGTGCTGATTGTGTTTAAAAGTTTAGTGCTTTTACTGAAGAGCTATAAAACACAGAGATGCAGGATGCTGGTCTGATACAGGACAGCATCCTTATATCTCCTTGTGTGCATAAATTATTGGATTTTTTAACATAATTTAAACAGCATCCAAATGCATCCAAAAACACATTCTACATGTCTTTTCATCCTTTTTAGAATACATTTTTATACCAACATCAAAGAAAAGCAGAACAAATTGGGAAATTTTCACCTCTGCTCTACCTTGGGCAGCTCTATATAACTCTACACCAAAGTCATTCTTGTAACAAAAGTAAGTGAAATATGAACTGACCCTACTTCAGAGAAGTCAGAAGATGAAATCGTTCTCGAGGAACAGCAGCAATATCATCACTTTCTATAAACAGCACACGAAATGGTCCAGTTCTATTATCTAAAGACATTCTGATCATGCGGAACATCTGAGCAGAGACACAGCACAGTCAAGTCACATTGTCCTTCCTGCCAAAAAGTCATTTTGCCCCATGCATCTGAAAAAGGGGTTATACTTTGTGCACTTTAAACATCACCAACACTCACGGATGCTTGGATATAGTTTTGACCAACAGAAGGATAAAAATGGTATTGTCTATGACTGTGCTTAAAGACATTGTTTACCTGCAAAAGCCATGGAAATAGACAAATAAGGAGATAGACCTTCTTAGTCTCATTAGTAAGATAAACTTTCCTACTGCAAAACTGAAAGCCTTACTAAACCTCTAAAGACCAGCTTGAAAGATGAGGAATTACCCAGTCTGCATCTTTCCAGACAGTTGAGAATCCAACCACAAGATACTAGTTCAATAATAATAATGATAATAATGAAAAAAAACCCAACCCCAAAAACCAATTGGAATAATTTCTGTTGCTCACAGAATTATTTATACAGGCATTAGACCAATATTATGGCATTATATTTTCCTTTGTAATTGGAACTCAGTTAGCCCAGTTTGGATGCTACCTAGATAGAACAATATATTATTCTAGAATTTGTCATGATTATGAGTCTGCAAGGATAAGCCTTGTCTGACCAGTTGTAGACATCAGTAATGTAGACTGCTACCCCAAAGCTTCCCATTCTAGGCTTCCTTCATAATCAGTAGAAATACATAAGTAGTTCCAGGGCATGATGCTTCTACCTACTAAGGTAAACATAGAAATAAAAGTATAGATACTATGTAAAATATCCATTTCTCTGAGCTGGCTTCCCTAGTTCTTCCACAAAAAGTGGTAAGGACCAAACGATAAAGTGATAACTCCTAATTTTTTCAGTCACTCAGATTCTGTCCACAGTACAGATAGGATCATGTTACAAATGTAACTACATTCTTCAAGTGATCATCTGACATGTTCAAAGCTAATATGATTCAGCTTATCCAGAGAGCAGCATTTCTTTTTTTTTCCTGGCAGAACCATGTGTTAACCAGGTTGGCCTGTCAACACCTAGTATGCTAAAGGGCTGGTTTTGTTCCAAAGCATTCTGGTATAACCTGGGCAGCTTTCCCAAGCTGCCAGGTGGAAGAGATGGAGAAATGTGGCTGTTGGAAGACTATAAGCCAAATCGTGTCAACTGTTTCTTACTGTATTTTTTTAACTGGGGGAACTCTAAAATTGAAATGGAACTTTCTTGATTTAAAAATAAATAAATAGATGCTGAACACTTTTTTTCCTCTCAGAAAGTGTATGTGAAAAAATTCAAACCTAGCAAACTTCTTATCGGGGAATGGGACACAGATATAATGGTTCCTGGTGCTTAAACTGTTTGAGTTTTGGGGTTTTTTTTAATGTTTTTAAATGATGAATGGCAAAATCCTAGTATGTCTCCTGCCTCCATCTAGTTCTCAGTCGTCACAAAGATAGCAGTTATAGCTCACCTGTATTACTTTCCCATATATTACTTTTCTATCTGGTCTTCAAAATAGAAAACTGGAAAAGGTTGTCATAATGGTACTTCTGTGCTCACTTTATTTGTGCAACATTACAATCATTCTAAATTCTGAGCAAAGAGTGGTGGATATTTCAGGGTTATATGCATAAAAGTTATCAGCACCTTTGCAATTCCAATTAACTCCTTAGATCACTTATCCACAGTTGTGTTAATCTTCCAGATTGATTCTACTAATTTTGTAGTTTCATATTCATTAAAAAAATATTTTAACTGCTGTGTAATTTTTACTGAGTTATTAACAAAGTGAAATATGTATAGCAGACAGATAAATGGTAATGCAATATGCTAGTTATCCCTTTAAGCTAATATTTCACTGTGGTATTACGTAAGAAAAAAATGTCATGCATTTGTTCAAATAATATCAAGAAAATAAGCAAAATAAAAACCAAAACAGGATTAACCAATGCAACATGATAAAATAAAATCCATTCTCTGGTCCCCAGATGGAGAGCTGAAACAGACTGAAAAAAGAAGAATAGATGAGATTATAATACCTTTAGAGTTCTGAATAGAATCATGAAAGCCTGTGCAGTGTGCTTTTGCCTGAGTCTTAGGCCAGTGGCCTCTTTATTAAATCTTGTTATGCATCCTGAGGTACACACCTTCTCATCTGTAATCCTTCTTTACAACATACTTAGAAAAGAAGATTAAAAAACAAAACAAAACCAAAACCAAAACCCCAAACCAAACCAACAACAACAACAACAAAACCAAAAAAGCTCAGCATGAATAAAAGCTTGAATGATAAAGCAGCAAGAATGTTAATACTAAAAGCAAATCCTGATTAGACAGAAAGAGTCAAATGTTCATAAACATCCTTATATGAGGAATGCATCACAATAGACTACCACTGGAAATAAACCTTGGAGTTAATGACATGGATATTGTGGATAAGTGAATTCATTATGATCCACAATACCTTCATTCAGCAGAACACTTAAACAGTTGGAGATATTCCTTTGGACTGTGTAAATGTAGGTTTAAAATGCCTTCAAAGACATGAGAATTGTATTTCAATGCTAACTTCTCAGAAAGTATGTGCAACATCTTTTTAAACTATCATCAGCCTTCTGAACATTCCCAGTACATTTCTAGGTAAAGTCAAATCAGTTAGTTTAAACAATCCTCAATAATATTATTTAGTTTATTTCACTTTTTTGAAAACAGGCTACAGTTGTTCCCAGTATCACTTCTTTACCTGCTAGATAAACTGGTAGCTGGAGATCAGCTACCAGGACAAGATCTCAGGAGAAGATCTATTCCCTTCAGTGTAATATTTTAAACTATACTTTTGTCTTAAAACATACTGTAATGTGTGATGTTTGGATACATGGAGTGTGAGGTTGCTGAGTGACATTGAGACCACTTTAAGCTGAACATGTAGACATAACTGAAGCAAATTCAATGTCTATAAATATGGTTTCTGATGGTTTTCTAATTCTTTATGTAATCCTATTTTTCTTGGTATGAATAATTATCCGCATTGCTATATAATGTTATTCACTAATTCTCTGATTTAAAGCCTACTGAAGTCTAAGAACTTCATTCCCTTGACTTGAAATATTTTGCATTAAGCCTAAGAATATTTGCACTTTTTAAAATTTGCAGATCCCAAAAGGAGGTCTTAACATAAATATAAAAGGACATCTTTAGCTCCTAATTTCTAGGGCAACATTAATTATTGCTGTTGAAACCTTTACACTAAATTCCACTGTCACCACAGTGAGATTTCTTGGCTTTAATAATTAATTCAAACAGTATAATCCACATTATTTAAATTTCAGTTTAGTACAAAGAAGTATAATCCAGTTATGGTAATACAATAACTGCTTATTCACACTTTTATGAGTGTATCTAATGAAATACTGTAAACCTTTTTATGCAAATAGGACTTTTATATATTGATCAGATTTACAGCTTTTTGCCCTTCCTACAGTTCTGCATGAACAAACTGTGTTTTGTGCAAGGTCTCCATAAATATGCACCTACCTGATTAGTAGAGTGAAATGATGAGTATACATATCTGTACTTATCGTCAATTATTTATGTTTTATTGTTTTAATTATAAGGAGCAGTCTTTGCAGTCACTGCGATACAATATTCATATGTAGAACAGAGTTAAAAGAATTAATGTACCTTTAAATTAGACTAAAAATTAAAATATATTTATCTGACATTAATTTTAGGTATCACTTAGGGGAGCCAAGATGCATTTTTATTGCAGAGTAAACCAGAAAGTAAAAATTACATTTCACTGTTAACCGACTGTTACATGACAAGTAAACAAGTTTAATCGTGTTATTCACCTCATTGACTTTAATGATTCAATAATAGATGTAATAGGCACCTCAGGACCAGATGGCTTAGGGAAAAAAAGTCCCCATGAACTACCACTTTTTCATCTCAAGTATCTGATAAATATGTTAACTCCCTGCACTGCGATGACAGCCGGAATTTCTCACCAGCTGGCCAGTTGCTCTGCACAGTGGGCGCTATCATCCTCAGCTGAATGTTGAATTCTCAGGTCTGTAGTAAGGTCAGGACTTGTCGGGGTTTTTTTAAAAAAAAACCAGTTTTTATTGATTTCACATAAACAATATAATAATCGACAAAAGGATAAATGGATAAGGTCTTAGAAAGGGGTGGATCATGAATTAAGGTTGAATTCAATATAAGCTCTGTTTGTAACAGTGCTTGTCAACCACATGCATTACCAATATGGGTTGAATGTGTAAAGAGAAAGTGGGGCTACAGCTACCTCTCATCAAGTTGTTTTACTACCCCAACCTTTTGCTCAGTATTGTGCTACCTCAAGCAGAGCCTGCATATGATCATGCCTGGCAAACATTTCAACCATGAAAAAACTGTTTATTTCTAGCTGTCATCTGTGCTGCTGCAAGAAGAGCGCTGAAGACCCCCCCCCCCCCCTTTCCCAGAAATGTCAATGAAATGAACAGGTTGATTATCTACAGCCTGTATCAGCCAACACTGCTCAGATCTGAAGCAGTATACAGCCTACTGTCTGCCACTATTGCTTGCTTTTGGCCATGTTTTTTTAGCACTCCTGTTCTTCTTTACTTAGATATCACATCTGTTTCTGCCTCCAGCCGTGGTAGAATGTAACAAGACAAAAAGTGTTTTTTCATGTGTGTGTGTGTGTGTCTTCACAGAACGTTATTTCCTCTTTGTTACCTAACTTCTGATTTGCTGCTGTAAACAAGACCATAGTTGGTCCTGCATCAAGAAGAAATTTTGTCCAGAGTTTGGGAAGGGAAACTGAAAGGCACATAATCAAAAGAGAAAGGAGAAAAATAAAACACAGGTGCATTAGTCATCTCATCAGTTAAGTGATTCTGAAACAAAAGACAATTCTGAAAGCCTGTGGTAACCTAATTGTATGTCTGTTCAAAGCCCACTTTTAAAACAGATTGGAACTTCTCAGCAACTTTAATTACATCCAAGTTACATTACAATACTAGAAAAATCCAAAATAAGAGGCATCACATAACACTATAAAAATTTGTTTTCTTTATTGCTCACTGTATTTGTTACATGTTATTTATCTCACTTAAATGCACAATAAGAAGTTCTTCAGATACTACCATACTAATGAAGAATAAGACTCTTTTCCTACCATAATAATATATATCTTCCCATGATGGTATATAAAGCCACTTCTTCATGTTGATTTATTTATTCACACAGCATCACTTTGTAAGAGGGTACTACTATTCCTCTGTATAAAAATCCCTGGTTTAACTAAACAGAAACTGGAAGACATTGACAGTAGTCTTTGGGAGTTCTTAATCATGGACATATCTCTGTTCACACACCTTTTTATGAAGTATATATGCGCCAAAACAATGCATCTGAAAAAAATAGTTTGCTACCAAAAAAGAAGCAGGAGCAAGCAGACAAAAAAAAGAAAAAAAATGAAGCCAGTATAACAAAGTATTAAAGTACAAAGAAATTTATATTCTCAGCACAATAAAAATCAATACAAAGATACACCAACTATAGCATGTGAAATATAGAAAACAAAAACAAAAAAAGAGGGAAGTGGGAATAGGAAGAACAGTAATTTAAAAGCAGCGACACAAACAAAAATAAAATTTTCAATTATGTCAGGACCAAAAAGTCTGGGAGAGAATTGTTGGATTGCTTATTTACTTGGATATCAGAAGCTGAAACAGCTGGTTAAGAAAATCAAAACAGAAGTATTCCCTGCATCATCCTTCATCAAAGGAACACAAACCTCTCTCTACTCAGGTATATGAACCAAGGTACAACATGTATAAAAGTTGTGATGGAACTACCTAATGAACTGATATCAGGCCATACTGAGAATTTACTCTGGCACTTTACAGCTGCACAGGCACACAATCTAAATGGTGCAGAACAGTCCACTTCTCCAGATAGCACTTAGCACTGGGATTTCTTCAGCACTATGTTGTGTTTCTATGACCCCCACATTCTATATTTGTGGTTTTTTTCAGTTTAAAATGTCTGATAGTAGGCAAAGTCTGTGCAGATAAGATGGTTGTATAAACATCAGCGTGAAGATCTTATTGAATGAAATGATTATTTGTATTTTATACTTGGCAAATATTTTGGTGTGCTTGGGGATGCAGACTCTTCTGGGAAAATGTTGGAAAACTGCATGGGATAGCAAATATACAAATCTCACGCAATTTTTTTTTCATATGGCCTTTCCGTACAACTCCTTACAAAGAATAATCTGGAGAATCATATCTAGGCTTTGCTTTACAGGAGCTAGTTGGTTCACTCCAAAGGGAAAATATAAGTGAATTAACACTCTCATGGGACCTAGGAGAAAGTTAGGAATCTACGTCATCTGGCAATGTAAACAGATACTAAAGCCAATGAATAACAACATTTTCAGATTGTATACATCTTTTTGTAAGCAAAGGCTTAATCCAAAGAACTGGCAGGAATGAACTTTTTATAATGGTAAATGACAAAAATATGATGTTAGTTTTGAATTTGGGTCAATTTTGCAGAGAAAGGATTTTAGGATTGGTAAATGGTAAGGATTAATCCAAACAAGATCCAAACCAAAATGAGACAGGACCAGAACCACTCTTTTTTCAGGAACTGAATGGTTTTACTTCCTCTCCAGAATGACAAACTGAAGAGTACCATCTCTTCTGAAGTTTCCCATTTCTCCCAGAATGTCTTTTATGCTAGAATACAGCATGTTCTGTGATAGGCTTCAGCTTTATTTATACTGAAATGCAAAACTACTCCATGGTGTGCCCTACATCCCAGTCTTCCAAGCATCTGGATCAAGCATCAGACAGAAATTCACTGTAACTCTCTTCTGAAAACCACTTGGGTTTACCTCTCTTTTAAAGCACATCTGGAATTTCCTTTACAGGGAAAGCAAGGCACGGGTTGCAGAAAGAAGGGGACAGTAAATGTCCATGTCTTACTCTGATATGGGCTCAAGATATATCTGGGGAAACTAGATTCTGAAACGCTCTTAGGTACCTTGTTAGACATCTTTGTCAATTACTCTCGTTTAATAAACAACTCCCACTGTGGTCAGGACAACCGTGCTGGGGCTCAAGGCTTAAGACTTCCTCCTGCCTCAGCTGTCTGTTCAGCCCTCAATCCCTCCCTTCTTTCTGAGGATTCACCTGGTTGCAGGGTGAACTGATTTGGGAAACTGATTTGAGTTAAAGCTAACTTTGTGTGCGTGCTTTGATCTAAATGATAATGAAGTTGCAGCCTTGCGTAAAAGGTGGTAGACCATATGGTTCAAGCCCCTTCTGCTGTGGATACTTAATTATTTATACAAGGTGCAGCATCAAGCTTTTGGTTTGGTGCTTAGTCACGTAGAATTCAAACCTTTTTAATAATGTGTGTCATGGAGTAACTCTTTAAGAAAATGAAAATTTCTGTCATTTTTACTTCACTCTAGTTCTTGTTTTCTTTTGTTCCTTTGCAAGTGCTTGATAGGAAAATTTCACTTTCATTTTCAAGTACTCTTTGATGTCACAGTTTGGAAGGAAGGTGATTTCTTTTCAGTGAAAAATTAAATCAGTCAACGTGAACAAATTTTTTACCCAGCAACAGCATCAAAAATGAATTATTAGGAGTGCCTTCACCACACTCCTGGTAAGTAAGGATAACTGTACCTGGATGAGTAACTAATGGAATATCACATCTGCTATGACTAGATGAATGAACATAATACACCTAAAGTGCGGAAGTTTGCCTTGTCTGGCCTTTTTTTGTCTCCTGTGTACCCAAATACTGATTATGTGGTTCTTTAATGGTCAGCTGTGTTTTGTTGGCAATTAGCCCCAAAGACAAAGGCTAATTGCTCAATTGTCTTTGGAGAGTCTGATGGGGGAAGTCAGAGCTGGTGGGCAACCAGAAAGTGAAAAAGGACAACTCTCCAGAGTTAATAAAGGAAGTTTGTATTAATGGCTTTTAACTTTCATTTGACAGTATATACATTTTCTCCTTCTAAACACACATGCCCCAAAAGCCAAGCTGCTATATCAGATATTGTAAGTTTACACTAATATGTAATATTTCAGCATATTTATGATAAGCTTTTTAACTGTTTCCTATCATGATGTTTGTATTTAAAAGTGGAGTTTGTTTAAACTCTAGTGAAGATATAGTTACGATTACCAGTGGGAGATTTTAAATTTGTTTTCAGTGATGGAAAAGCTTTCTAAAAATATATAGTTCTGGGTGGTCAAATGTACTCAATATGTCAGTAGTGGCACTATTACTGTTATAACAGAAAATGGAACAGATTTAACAGATGATATCCAGAAAGCCAAATAATAGAGTATCTTCTAACCTGGTAGCATTATGTTTTCTATGTGGTGATAGAAAGACCTATATAACATGAACAGAAAACAGCTGAATCTTTTCTTCAAAATGTACTTTTCTTTCCAGACAGGATTAAATTTAGAAGAGGAGTTTGGTGCCATTAATAAGGGCTTGTGGTCCTTTTAATGTCTACGTTAAGTCCAGAAGTATCCTGGAAGTATTTATATCATCTTCTTCTAGGCATTAACTCTCTTTATGACCTGTTATTCAAATGAGAGTTTCCACAACTGACAGAATTTATGTCAGATTGCTTTTCATAAAAGGAATGAAAGGTAACTAAACTGTTTCAAAGACCCCAACATAATTAGTTTTAGTATCTATTATAATGTTGCCATTTTTAACACAGCCTGTATTTCCCCTAACCAATTTTCCATATTCATGGTCTTACATCTTGCTGTGATTTTATAGAAAGCTGCTAATTAGTAAGAGATTAATTTGAATTTGTTCATTCCTACCACACTTTATGGTAGCCAACAGGCCTAATAATATTGCTAAAGTGAATCATCAGGGAGTTCACTTTTAAAATTATATGTGAGGCAGTTGGATTTTCATCCTGATATTTGGAGTGGCAATGGAGGATAATAGACATAGGCCACAGTTGCCCACCAGCTATATTTTTCCCTTTTCCCTGAAGAGAATGGATGAAGCAAGCTATCATATTTCCATCCCATTTTCCCCAAACCTTTTCCTCTGAGCCAGGCTCAGCCTGACAAAATTAACTTGGTACATAGCTAAGAATTCTTTAGCCATCCCTATCTGTAGCATGCTAGAGAGAGCCCTCATCTATCAGTTTAGTTAATAAGTAGATCAAGTAACTTTTCCAGATGCAAAATGCTTCTTCCATTTTAAAATACATGGTACTTTTCCACTGAAAAGTCATTTTCTAAACTCTACAGATTAACTGCAAATGACAATGAAGTCTAGATTTTTCATTATACACTTATCTGTACCATGGTTCTGAGACATCCCTACAGCACACAGAGCTTAATACTGTGACTATCAAATCACAGAAAAGTCACACAGTGAAGACTGATAGAAAACCACGGGGGGGGGGGGGGGA
>NW_008794260.1:176909-184632 GCF_000699145.1 Aptenodytes forsteri
AAATAAAAAATTTTTAAAAAGATAAAATTAGTGGAGGATTGGAAAAAATAAATTAGAAATGTTGTTGTACGGCATTCTCAAAATATGAAGTGATGTATGCAAATAACTGTGCAGTAAGTATTATTTTTAATTATTTTAGGCTTACTTGTGAGGGACTTACTCATATCAAGCAGTACCTATCTGCTCAGATTCTCCAATTAAGTTCACGGAGTGAGATATTATTCACTGGAGAAGATGTAAACTCCTTTCTTTGCTGGGTCAGATGTTACCACTTTGATGGAAGTTATTAAATATCCTGCTGCAAATATTGACATTGAACTATTGCTTCTATAGAATGAGAACAGCAGGTTTTGTACTATTGTTAGGAGTATTTTTAAATTCAAAATGTAATAGAAAGAAATATGTGTAGGAATATAAATGTATGTGTGCGGTCTATATCTTTAGGTATATAAAGATAGGTATATTATGCACACATGAATGGGTATTTCTTAAAAAATGTTGAGAATACAATATTTTTAACAGAAAAACACTATAAAATATCCTGTGATAAAGCTCAATAATTAAGTTCCTTTAGAATAAGATTTAAGTGGCAGTACAAATGATATTGCAGGACTTAAGATCACTTTTCATCTGCAAATTGTACGTGATTATTACTTTCTAGACCACAGACAGTTAGTATACATGACCTTTTCGACAGGTAAACATAATCTTTTATGAGGGTTTGCAAATTGCCATTTGTCCACCAGATATGCAACAACTTTGATATTTCTGCCTTGTAACTTTTCTAGACAAACTTGAAAATGCCTGACAATTTGCTATCTTCCTGGGAAATGTCAGGAAATCCAAACAAGCATTCAGTAGTAGAAAGGTGTCATGTCTCAGAAACTACTACAAGAGCAAGGGGTTATTAAATTTATGCTGTAATTCATTAGATTCAGTTTGTGCAACTTCCGAAGAAGAAATGCCATAAAGAAAAGGAAAGTTGTGTGCTGGCATGTGTTATGCAGTTTTGTACTACTGTAAGCCAGTGAAGTGTGTGTAAAGTACAATTTCAGTAAACAATTTTTTTTTTCCCAAACCCAAGGAACTATTTTGATGCTTGCCTTCCTCTTCTACATGAATCTCACAGTTCAAACTTTCATATAAATAAAACATTGTCTGCATTTGTTTTTACTGCATTTTATGGTATAATACCTCACCATAAGATAATCTATGTACAACATTAAATGCTGTAAATTACTGTAAAATGAAGCAACATATCACAATGTGATGCTGGAACTGTAAATCATTGATATTTCCTAGTTCCCAGACAGATGTTGTTTTTCTTGAGCTCATGGTGTCAAAAGTCATTTTTTCTAATTCACATACCTGGCCTTAAATTATCCTGTTATCAAAAACCAGCAGGTATACATAAGCATATACACACACATATATACATGTGAATATATATGTGATCTATCATTTCTGAATTGAATGAAAAGAGGTTTTGAGCTGGTAGAAATAAATCAAAAAGCATGTATCATTATTTAAATTGGTCTACAAATATAGGCCATAGCTTAAACTAATGAAGAAGAACCTATGAGTAGTTTTGATAGGCTTTAAGTAATGGTCTTGTGCTACATCATTAAGCTGAACTGATATTATTACCTTCTCTGTTATAACACCATTATATAAGGTTTAAGCATTTTTCCAAGGATGTCAGAATTGTCAAACTTTTCTAAGGTTTCCTTTTCGGTGCCACTAGATTGAGACTAAACTTTTAACTGGAGTTTTTTCCCTACTTTTGGTTGTAATTTGTCACTGAAAATAAACAGTTTGACATTACAAAATCCTTAAAAAAAATTGCTTCCAGGTTAAATTGATCTAGGCATGTTTCCCTATCTTCAGTGTGACAACACTGTTGACTTTAAGTCCATTTCTGCTATACACTGGTGTAGGCAGGAGCCGACAGCTCTGCAAACAGGCAGAGGCTCCATGCAGAGCTGCTAATCAACTCTGTTCAACAACTGATATTAGTTAGGGAACTAGTGGATTAGAACAACGTATTTGCAAAATGTCAGATCTGTTTGTTTTGAGACAGCAAGAGCTACTTCTGAGGGAGATTAAAGATCAGCTGAGGTCCTGTGAGGGAAAAGAAACAGATAATTCAGTAAGGACTCTGCATTAGAAACATAGAGTAAAATATAATAAAATCAGCACTATCTCAAAGAATCTCAATTCAAGACAAAAAAAATCAAAAACTCTGCTTAAGTCAAGAGAGCAAGGGATACATCACATTGGAGTATACCAGCAAGGGATTTGGACCACAAAGTCTCTGTGTTTATGTGAAGTAGAAAATGGCTTTAATCTCGCTTTATAAACAGACTTTGGATTTTATTACTTTAGTAAAGGCAAACAGCGCACATACACTTCTCACGGAGTATGAATAGTGTATATTTTAGAATAAAAAGTGTTTTTGTATATACAAACCAGATTAACTGTCTGTTAATTGTTTAAAAGACCAGGAAGATAAATGACTAAACTGTCACAGCACTACTACGTATTTTACACTGCGTATTGTGTTGAAATCTGTGGCATAGCTACTAAGTGTGCATATGAAGTAGCTGTGCTGAATCCAGAAACACAGGGACCCGGAGCAGCAAAAGGCAGAGGTGAGTCCTGGCAGCTGGCTGATGAAAGGTGAGGCGAAGGTGCTCCTTTCCTTACACCTGGCTCATGCTGATCACACCAGGTACCAGCTTAAAGGAAAGAGGGAGATTTCCCAGGGTCAAGTGGGAATATAATGAGCCAGGATTAAGTTCTCAGACCAAAAGCAGTTCTTCTTTAGGCTTGAACGGGAAATAATTCAGCCCTCTCACATGGGCTATTGCTGACCTAACCTGTAGATGAAGTGTTACCTTTAGAATGGCTGTTTGCTCCTCAGCCTGCAGAGGCAGTCTTAATAGCAAGGCATCTAATTTTTAAGGGCTGATGAATCTGGTCCTTAGTGTCCATCTCCTCATTGCATGGGTACTAGGTGACTAACTGCCACTCCCAATAGACATATTGTACCTGTCCTGCTTTTGGAAGAATATACCAGAGTGTTTGAATACTAGCATAAATTAGACATTTCAGCAAATCCTTCCTGTCTATTCATCATGGGTGAGATCTCAGCTGAGTAATTTGCCCGTTTTTGGACTTCACATTTAAACAAAAATTTGGACCAGTGTGGCACAGTCTGAAAGAGAGTTACAACAATGGCCAGAAATCCAGAAAACCACTGCCTGTGAGGAAAGTCTGAGGAATTCAGCTAGTTTAATCTGAAGAACTGAAAACTAAAGGGAGACAAAATAACAGCCTTCAAATCTGTGGAAGATTATGGCAGAGAAGAAAAAATAAACTGTTCTCCAAGAGGAGAAGAAAAAAAAAACAGGTTAAATTCTATTGAAGGAGATATAACTTAGACATTAGGAAAAACTTCCCAGCCATGAAGATATTTAAGCAACATAACTGATTGCTCTGGCAGGATGTGGAATCTCTCTCTTTAGATGCTTTTAAGAACAGGTTAGATAAACATCTGTCAGGAACAGTTTAGACATAGTCACCCTCTCTTCAGGAGGGATTTTTTACAGATGAATTCCTGAAGTGTTTCAGAAGTTTTTCAGCTTCATTTTCTGTGGCTTTAACACATCTCAAAAATGTATGTTTAATGAATTTACAAATTAATTAACAGAGAAGTATACATAGATCTATCATCCAGTCATTAGTGTTCTATTCTTTTTAAAGTTTGTTTGTTTGTTTGTTTGTTTTTTCCTCTAAGCTCTGTGTTTTATGACCAAATGGTGCTTTTATTGCTTAACAAGTACCACCTTTAAGAGGTACATAGCAGAGCTGCACATAACTGTAAGACAGAGCAGGACCCTGCTATTATTATTTATGAACAATAATACTTAATGTATTACACAGTTGTTTCACTTTGGCAGAGAGAAAGGATTCCATTTACAACATAAAATTAGCATTAATCCAATAAATAGAGTAACTGAAATTTAAACAATATGCAGGTTTTTAAGAATAAGTGCAATATTTGTCATTTTTGTAGTTGTAATGCTACTTGTTCCAGGCTTATTCCTGTAATAAAATCTTGGAATACCTGCCTTATAAATGCATTCAAGTTAATTTATATTCTCTTTAAATGCATGATTATTTTATAAGGTTGGATTAAGAAGGCATACTTTCCTCTTATGATTAATGTTAACTCAGAACACATACAAAGCCATTTATCAACAGATGAGTTTTGACACCTGATAAAGTCTGTCCTTCCAGATTTTTTTTTTTCCTAAAACATACTTGTATAAACATTCCCTAATGTATAAAATATGGCAGTTCTGCATAGCTTTGAAAATGAAAAAGGTATTTTATTCAGCAGATGAGAAATGTTTTATTTTCCCAGAAAAGCATGGCTATGTAATTTATGTTATTTGTACAGAACAATTCTGCAGCTCCATGTTCTAGTATTCAGAAGAAAAAGGGTAAAAGGAAAAAAGTTAAAGACATAGAGGTGTCTTTTTGATGCTCGACAGTGTTCACAAGATAGATAGATAGATAGATAGATAGATAATTTAAACACAGCTTTGCTAGTAAGTTGTTCTCATAAAAGCACACTACAAAAAAAAAAAAAAAATTATCACCAGGAAAGAAAGGCAAAAGACAAACCTATCCTTCATACAGTAGCAGGTCTATTACTCTCTTTACAATAAATGTTCCATAGAGTAAATCCCATAGATATTTTTCTTAAACGCTGCTGTATTAATCACTTAAAATAAACCAGTCAGAGTGATTTTAAAATGGTCTGTGGGCCTAAAATAGTGCTGGAGGACAGATGTTTATAATCTCCAGTGCTTATTCTTATTAATTTTTCCAAATGTTTCTCCAAAGCAGATACCTAAGACTCTTTGTTTGGTTTTAGTTAAGGGAAATTCAAGCCCGAATGATGTTCCAGATTTTACAAAACACTTCTATTAGAAGGCTCCGTTGACAGAAAGTTTGTAAGGTCTGGCAAAAAGGGCAGTTCTGTATAGAAAACAGCAATGTTCAACAGCCACAATGCCAGTTAGATTAGGGTTGAGTAATGTTTTCTTTTGAAAGTAAAGAAATGTTGGGGAGTAGCTTGTGCCAGGTATAAATAGGAATACCGATACCAGAGACTGCATGCTACTGGTGGTAAAGTGCTTAGGGTTTGTTATAGCTTTCCAAGATTAACTGTTATATTTGTCAGAACTTGTCCCCTGATTTTCCATACACTTCTCCTCATCTGAACTGTGAGAAGTAAAAAAAAATCCCAGTTTTCTGTGCAGAAATAAAAGAAATACAAAACGTAAGAAGTCCACTGTAATAAATTGAAACATAATGAAAATGCTTTTTATGTCAGTTATTTGGATTTAAAAATAATTATAATCCTTGAAAAAGACAAAACCATTATTATATCTGAATACCAGAACTTTTTTTTAATTTTTTCTAGTTGATAAAAAAAAATCTAGACTTTCCTACTTTAAAACTAAAGTGAACTGAAGTTAATAAATAAATGTTAAAAAGATAAAAGTTTTAACAATTTCTCTTTTACTTCTGAAGAAAATATATCATGAATAAACTAAGGCCAGAACTAGCTATGAATTGACTTTTGTATTAATAGCTGAAAGTTAATTAGCAACTGTTAAACAATGATATTTGGGTAGGTAAAACCAATGGAAGCCTGATTATATTTAATTTGTGGTAGTACAGTATTATCCAGTGTGAACTGAATTAATAAATAAATGTTAAAAAGATAAAAGTTTTAACAATTTCTCTTTTACTTCTGAAGAAAATATCATGAATAAACTAAGGCCAGAACTAGCTATGAATTGACTTTTGTATTAATAGCTGAAAGAGAATTAGCAACTGTTAAACAATGATATTTGGGTAGGTAAAACCAATGGAAGCCTGATTATATTTAATTTGTGGTAGTACAGTATTATCCAGTGAAAAAATGATGTTTAAAAAAACGCACAAACCAGAATAAAACAATTGTGCATTATTCTGATTATAAGACAAAATACAAGTTCAAGAGATGTGAATGATCAATGGCTACTGATATTGTCCTTTTACTTAATGCAGTAGAGTGCAATGAAATTGCTTCAATGATGCACGTGACAGAGGCACAGTAGAGAGTCCTGTGAGGGATGTTTCCGTTCTAGTTGATAAAAAAAAATCTAGACTTTCCTACTTTAAAACTAAAGTGAACTGAAGTTAATAAATAAATGTTAAAAAGATAAAAGTTTTAACAATTTCTCTTTTACTTCTGAAGAAAATATATCATGAATAAACTAAGGCCAGAACTAGCTATGAATTGACTTTTGTATTAATAGCTGAAAGTTAATTAGCAACTGTTAAACAATGATATTTGGGTAGGTAAAACCAATGGAAGCCTGATTATATTTAATTTGTGGTAGTACAGTATTATCCAGTGAAAAAATGATGTTTAAAAAAACGCACAAACCAGAATAAAACAATTGTGCATTATTCTGATTATAAGACAAAATACAAGTTCAAGAGATGTGAATGATCAATGGCTACTGATATTGTCCTTTTACTTAATGCAGTAGAGTGCAATGAAATTGCTTCAATGATGCACGTGACAGAGGCACAGTAGAGAGTCCTGTGAGGGATGTTTCCGATGGCAGACCTAAGCTGGTGGGTCCCTGGTGCTGAGAGCTAGCTGAAGGTTAGCTTCCTTCTATAAGGTGATTTCAGGTCTTAGTGTTACCCGCTGTTTGCAGCACTCATCTGCTGTTGGTTTCATTGGCAAAATGTGCTTGTGTACCTCAGCCACTCTGTTTTCAAAATCTCGAGTAGAAGTGAAAGTTTGTGTTGATCTACAGTTTATGTGATTACAGGTACCAACATCCACAACAATTAAATTACTCTGCTAATGTAATACAGGATAAATGCATGTAAGGGATGGTTAGTGACAATTCAGAGCATTTTTTCTACTTTATTTTGGTGCTGGCCAGGACTTTTTAGCTCACTACACACTATTATTATTAGTGAACACTTACATAAGTAACCTCATAAATAAGTCAGGTTGTACTATGAGCAAGTGCTGCTGCAAGGCATGTAATGGCTAGTCCAACACATCAGCAGTCAGCATGAAGCTCTGGTATGTTTAATTACCAAATGTTTCCTGTGAAAAGAGGAAAATACGAGACAAAAGAGAAAGAATTAAAAAATGTTATAGGTGTGGGTATATAGACACACACATACATATATGTTTATTTTAATATACATATATACATTAAATATACTTTCTGTCCTGTTTGTCCTCTAAAAATGTTCCCTATATTCTTCCTTAGAGGAATGATAGAGTATCTCAATGATGCTATAGACTTATAATAAAAAAAAATCCTTTCTCTTTCTTTTGGAAACTGCTGTAGCATGTAATAGTAAAAACATTTTTTTAAAGATTATTTAAAATGTTGTTATTAAATATATATATATGTATGATTTGCTTGATAATCCCATAGATGTTTCCAAGAAATCAATGATTTTTAAAACATTGTACTCGGCCCCCCGAGCTGATGTATGATTCTTGATAATCCCATAGATGTTTCCAAGAAATCAATGATTTTTAAAACATTGTACTCGGCCCCGAGCTAGAAGACAGGGACGGCGAGCAGGATGAACCCCCCATAATCCAAGAGGAAGCAGTCTC
>NW_008794260.1:186259-196086 GCF_000699145.1 Aptenodytes forsteri
GGTGTTGGGTTGACGGTTGGACTCGATGATCTTAGAGGTCTTTTCCAACCCTAATGATTCTATGATTCTATGATTCTTTATTAAAACTTGGGTCATCTAACTTGATTTAAATTAGAGTTGAATGACTACCATTTTAATCATAAATAATAGGCACAAAATAAATAATCAAGTATAAAGTTGAAGTGAACAGCTTTTGAAAGTAACCAGGTTGAATGTTATTTTAAGTAAGCAACTGATGAACAAATAAAGAAATAAACCTAAATTTTCCATGCTTAGCAGGGATGACCCATTAATACATTACATTTTTATGTTTCCCACTGCAGATAGTGTCACTTTCCCAGAATATGGTCACTCAGTTTTGTCTAAAACTGTGTTCTGTGCTTCTCATGTTTAGATAGTTTGCTGGCAATATTTCTACACATCTTAAATATGGAATTATCTGAGAAAAAAAAGATGAAAATATTGCAACATTCAAAAATGAATAAAAATGTATTTATTAAATGTACTTGTTATCAGAGCTGTACTTCTTATGTTATCCAATCAATGCTCAAGTTGTTTCACCTTTGCTTTGCCTTATTTTTATAAAAGTGCCTAGCATACTCTACATTATATATGTTATTTTTTAAAAATCACTCTTAGACTGCTGAAAACTACACAATAAATTAAGAAAGGTGTTAGTAACAACTGAAAGAAACAGGATATATAGACAAATTATTTTGACAATCTAGCCAGATTAAATAATGTTACAGAATGCAAGAAAAATGCTCACATTTTATAAGGACACCATGTTCTCACACCAGTGCACAGCTCAGAAAACTTAGATCATGATGACTTAAGATGAGAGGAATACAAATGCAATACATTTCCTCTACAGCCATTTGGAATCAGTCTAAGGATCAAAAATTTTCAGTGATATTTTGAGAACACGACATATAAAAAAATTAAGAATCTCCTCAGGCCAAATAAAATGTCTTAAAATAACTAATTCTTTTACATATACTTTCCTACTCTTGCTGGGGTTTTGACATCTCAGCAAATGTTGTTTTCGTTACTACTCTTATTGAGTTGATTGATTTTTTTTGTTTGTTTCTTTTTTTTAACATCCACTGATGTTAAAATATGCTTGCACTGATAATAATTTTAGTATCATCCTAGTAATTATAACTCTTAGGCAAAATAATTTTAGTGGTTAGTTTTCATCTCTGTTTCAGGAGAGTTCTGCCTCAATGCTTTCATGTACAATAATGTCCTACCCTTTTCAAAAGTTAATAGCCCAAAGAAAGGAATAGTTTTGGAGTGGGTATATAGGTGGATAGCCAGAGCCACAACAAAATGTAATTATAGGAAAGCTCAGCTTCAGTTCCATTTAACTCCAAAAAAACCTAGGAAATTATTTTCAAGTGTACTCTCAAAATGTGCTGTAGGATGTTTAAATGCTCAGTTTTGTTATTGCACAATTTTCAGTAAAATAATATCACTATAAAGCAATGTGTGCAGAATTCTGTTAAGTGTCATATTTATCAGACCCAACATGTTTACATGTTAGTAGTTTGGGTGCTGCTAAGGTGTTGGTATTTTTAAGTTTACAGATTGCTTCTGCTGTTTTTACTTTCACATTAAAAGTATGTTTCTACTTGATACTAGTCTATAAAAAAAACCGTGAAAAACCAAAACAAAATGTTTGTTGTCTTGCTTATTCAAAATAGTGCAAAGAAAAGCCAAAAATAGGGTATTTTTTTCGAGTTTTATCAAACTTATAGTTAAATAATAGTATGTACTTCTTACTGAATAAGTCAGGTAAGTTAGTCATGTTAAGAAAGCAAGTTATCTCTGTGTTAAAGTTGGTCCAAAATATCCCATAAAAATGTTTTTACTGAATACTAGATTTCAGCCCCTCCTCAAGTGTTTTGCTTTCCTACAGGAGATGTTAACTCTGTTAAAGATGGAAACTGTCTATTTTAAAAAGGCAAATTTCCATCTAAGAAAATCTGGATATTTCATGAATATTGTAGCTTAGTGTTACTATAATACAATAAAGATGAAAAAGCAGTGCTTTTTACAGTGATTGATTTTATCTGCTGGAATGTAATAGCAATCTGTTTATTTAATCAGAATTCTTATTGTGGTATTTGAACCACATGTGTCTTAATTTGATATAAAAATGTCAGGATATTCATATGAACTTATTCTAAACTAGTTAAACTCAATGCATTCCAAGCATGTAAGATACAACATGTGGATTTCTGTTCTCTAACCTTATGAACATTTGCACATGTTCAGGAAAGCCCACTGGATAAAATTTATGTATTGCTAATGATTTTTATTGGCCCCATGGCCCAAAGTGGTGGCAAAATGCCCAGGAATTTGAAAGAATCCTGGTTTTACTTAGTAGTCAGAATGCAGAGAGCCATAAAAATAGAAAGGGCTTGACTGGCAGAACTGAGGTTGCTTGTGCTATGCAGCCTTTTGTTGTCAGACCTCTAAAGCATTGGGGGGGGGGGAAATATCCTATCTCAACATATTAAACAATGATATAAAGACAGAGTGATGTCCTTGAGTTAAATTTTTTCCACCATTTCTTGGAGGACCTGAAGCAGAAGATCCACATAAGCATAAATTGAGAGGGAAGTAGAAAAGCACTAGCTTCACCGTACCTGTTTCTTTGTGTGGAACCATTTGGAAATCTCTCTGTTGGAGTTCAGTATCTTAAGGACACTGTTAAAATTTGTGGGGAGAGAAGGTGTACCATTGGAACTGAGATGTGGCTTTCCACATCATAGTCATCTGTGGCTGATCCTGAGGATGTTAATGCAGATGTTTGTTCAAAAGTTAATGCTGCTTCAAAAAGCAGTAAAGTTTGCAGATTCCTTTCTGCAGCTGCAACTGTACAGCTAAGAGGGAGGAGTCAACTAATGGTAGGCTATTTTCCGTAACAGTTCTGCTGACAGGGCGTTGAGTCCAGTAGCTATGCAAAAGCACTGGAGAACCTTTCTAGTCTCTGAAGACCCATAAATGTGAAAAGGTGGTCATCCTTTCCCATTTTCCTAGATTCTATCCTGAATTCTGCTGGAAAATTTTCCTGGCCCTCCATTAGAGTGTTGGGAGAAGGGTAGGAAAGTTTCCCCTGTCAGCAGTAAGTAAATCCGAAGGACAAAATCCCAAGGATAGTGACAATTCAAAATTCATACAACAAAAGACGAGGAAAGTTACTGAGACATAACAAGACACAATTACAGGAAATGGGATGAATGGTAAACTTCACAGAAAAATCTCTACGGTTATTGAAATCACTCAGACTGAAGCCAGTTTGTGGTATTTAAAAGAGGACTTGGCATGCTTTGTAGGTGGTTACCTCTTACTGAGACAAACTAGATAACTTGACATAAAGACCAAGACCAAAAATCTTACTTACTTACTAATGGTCTTTGAAGTAGTCCATCTCAAAATACATCCACATACAAATTAATGTACAGTGCCTGAGTTTTTAAAAAAACTTGAAATTTCCAAAGTAATGACTAAGCTTTCGTTTGTGTTTGCATAAGCACAACAGCCAGATCAGACTCCAAAATCTGTTTTACATACATTAATGTATTTAACTGATTTTTAACTTTTTGTTTGAGAGCTTGAGTTCTTGTCCACCAGAATCAATTCCAAGAGTAAAGCACTTTACATTGACACGTGTGGATGTGAAAATTAGCAAGAACTTCTGTGTGTCGGTTTGTTTTGTTTTTTTTTTTAATCTACCTATTTCTAACTTTACATTTGTACACAACTATTTTCTCCTCAGCTATCTGTCTGAAGTGGACCTGAAAATGTAAAAACTATATGCACCTTCAACCTCCTCTATAAGAACTACCTCATAAACCACAGAAACTTAGCATTCATTCTTACTACACTGCCATTGAAATTTGTAAAAAGTGGCCACAAAAATTAGGGGATTGTTGCATTCATAAACATTCCATGCACTTCCTTGAAATGCTTTGTGAAACCATTCCCAAGGTCCTAATATTGTGGTATCAAAAGCAATCTAAGTAAAAAGAAATATAAGGCAAAGAGGTACTTTATATAAATTTAATCTAAAGGTTCTTGAAACTTATTACTTGAAATTGTTAAGAAAGTTGATGGTAATATCTCTGACGGTAATACCTCTGCCTTTGAAAATTTTGACAGAGACAGCCAGAATGGTTGCCTGTGTTGATTGCCTTGGTTTAGGCTATCAACACAGGCTATACTTCAACCATATTACTTTTTTGTTAGTTCCCCAAAATCACCTGCAAAGTCAATAGACTTAAACTTATCTGTATATGCTTAAACTGGGACTCAGCCTTACTGTGTTTGAAAACTGACAGGTAGATCAAGAGTTATATCAAATTCGTATGCTGGTGCAACCATTATTTCTCTTCTTCCAGGGAACATCAACTCCACAGTGTAAAGCAGTTACAAGGAACCTCCACTCAGAATGTGGTTTAGAAAAAAAAACCCTGAATGTCCAGATAACAATTTATAATTATCAATTATTTGCTATTGATCTACTTTTCACATTTCTTATGCTCATATTCTGTGACTTCATTAAGTTAAGTAAACCACTAGTAAAACTAAGAAAAAAAAAAAATAGAGCTCTTATTTGGAAATCTTTGACATAACTGTGCCTTTTCCTCAACTAGAATCTAGACTTCCATGTTTAAGCAGCAAACACTAAGCAAGAACACAAAATATTATTTTGTTACTAGACAATTACACCATTCATTGTGACTAAAAATGCAGAACCCTTCACAATACTTCAAATTTTGTAAAAAACAACTGGGAAAGTTTTGGAGATTTTGAAAAGATATTAACTAGTTCTCCTGAAATCTGTACCATTTAGAGTAGGACTAATGAAAAAAAGAGTAGCAGGATGTAAGGGGACAATTATTCCTTATATAATTATCAGTATTATTACTGTAATCAAAATTATTATTTTAAGTAGAGGCAAATCACTTGCAAGTATCTGCAAGAGTTTTTAATTTAATTGTATTACAAAAATGAGGAAAGGATGAAAAATCAGGTGTCATCTATACTATCTACATACATCACACAAAAAATGGAAAATTGGGAATTGAGGATGGCTTTGGACATCAAATAGTGGGGAAGAACAAGGAAAAACTCATTCTTACCTCCCACTGGATCTACTGTACAGTTTTAAAGAAACTGGAACTTCGTGGACTTAAAAGTTGTTCTTTTTTTCTAGCACTGCAAGTGAAATAAAAAGATTTGCCTTAATAATGTTTTTTTTTTTAATTACAGAAGTAATGATGGGATTCATTTCTGCAATAAATCTGTGAACATACACTGCTGAGTCCTTAATACTGTTTATAAAGAGTCAAGAGCAATAAAAAAAAATTGTCTTATCAATTTTAGAATACATATATGAGGATGAAATGAACTGTAACTCAAAAGTTCTTCTTTGTAACTGTTAATATATAAAATAATCTAAAGATTAGTGTTTCCAATAACTACCTACATAACTGGGATTTCAGTATTCATAATATAATTCTCAATATTTGTAGGCTAAATTCTTTAAAAAACATAATGAAAATAATTATCCATTTAAAAAGCACACAAATGTGATTTGTGTATTACTATGAAATCAAATTGAAAAATTAATTCTTTACAGCTTGAAGAAAAAGAAATTGTAGAGAACCTTTCTTTAAATAATTGAGTTTATCTTGGTGCCATTTCACTCAGCACCTTGGGGGAAAGGAAGGAGTGGAAGAAGGATGAACATTATCTCAGAAAATCTATTTCCTTAGAAGGCTATGCTAAAAAGCCATGTTTAGGTGGAGATCACACCTGGCCAAATATTAATTCTGGCAAATTAAACTGTAAGAAAGATATGAGTGATCAAATGGGTTCTTCAGAGTAAAGACAGGTCTTTAACCTAAGTTATAGTTTATATTATAAGCTTCAACTATAATTATAATATTAATAATAATTTAAAAAATCCCCCTAAGAATCCAGAATTCTCTTATTGGTAGCCTTTACAAAGACACCAATTTAATGTGAGCTTAAAACAAAGATCACACTGAGTAGCAAGATGAGTATCATTTTGCTCTTCAGAAATACTGTTAAGAGTTCTTAGAGCCTGGGTTTGTGAACTTACTTCCATTTTTAGCAATGCCTTTTTTTTCTAGACTATAATTATGGCTATTTGTGCTTCCTGTCTGCTTTTATTTAGATGTCTATTCTGACATACTTTATGATATGTTTCTAGCAATTTTCCTAAAGTACTTGCTCTCTCTGATCTTTTTCAAATAATAAAAAACATCTTTTTTTTTTTCTCTTCAGTTTCTTTCAAAGAAAAAAAAAAAGTCTTTGCTAAACTAAATCTTTAGCCAAGTCACCTGTGAAAATGTTTGGTTTTCTCCCACCACTAGCCCTTTTTTTCCACCAAGTCTTTTGTCTAACTGTGATGTAATTTCTGGCAGCTTAGCAACAAGACCTTCCCTGCACTTTTATTTACAGCACAAATAATCACAGATAGATACAGTGAAGAAAACAGGCACAGCATTTATTCCCTTGGAAAAGTGTATTCTTGAGAATTGGAAAAGATCACTTCACTCTGCCTGTTGCAGTAAGAAGTGTAAAGTAGCCATGAACTGAGTACAGCTTGAGGAAATTTCTCGTCTTGCTTCAGCAAATCCAGTCATTCAAGAAACAAGGTGTTTAAAGACAAATTGCTTTCTTTCAAAATCAGGAGGTATACGATCTATCCTTGTGTCATACTGTATTTTTATTAGTAGTGCTGAAAAAATATATCTAAAAGATACACTTAGCAATTTTTTTAAAAATTAAGTGCATCTTTTTTTTATTTTGAAGGAGGATGAAGCTCTGCATATTCTGCTATTTAAAGGGGGGAAAAATAAAGCCCATCAAGTTGTTGCTAATTAGAAACATGGCACCTAATGATTGTTTGTGGCTAGCCGATTACTAACATAGCCATGGTTTTGGAAATGTTGGCTCAACAGCTCTGGAATTCACATGTCAGCTGCTGTTAGTTGAACTCTTCTCCTGCATGACTGAAGCAGATGGCAACTTCCCTGAGCTGAAGGAAGACAGCATAAAAAATTCCTCACACATTTGCTCATACGTTGAAAATTCTTGAGTAGATTCTCATAGGCAAACTGTGAAAATGCTGTGTTAAACTGACAGCCTACAGGGACTGGACACGTAAGGTAGTGCCTACTTTGAATTAAGAGGTTTGTTAAGAGTTCAATATGTATGCATTGGTGACCAGCATCAGTGGAAGCATATTAACTGGTAACTTGCTATACATGTTGGGTGTCCCTGCAAGTCAGCTTTAACCCGCCGATATTATTCACATTTTGGATAATAGAATCTGAAATATGTATTTGGTACTGATGCCTAAATACAGCTATATTTGTTTACAGGTGTATTCTGTACATCTCATGCCTATTAAGCAGAGAGCCCTGATAAAACTGATGACTCTGTCACCATACGCTGTCTTTAGCTACCTGCAGCAGAACATTTTAAATGTTGTAGAGAATTTTGCCAAAATAACATCAAAGAGTAAGATGATGACCAGACATGGAAGTAACAATTTGCTAGTGCTTCTTAGCGTTATCTTCTTGGGATACATACAGAATCAGACTTGGACTATTAAGTAAAGAGCTATCAAAGATAAGGAAACTAAATCACCCTGAGATATTTCACTCCTCAAGTTTTGGGGGGGGAAAAAAAAAAAGGAGATACTCCATTCACTTTAATGAATATCTTCCTGGGATCACTGGTTTGACAAGCTTTTCTTTAAAAGGTCACCTTGTCAGGCTGCTTTCTACATTATCTAATAGCTCTACTACTGATGCAACACAAGCAGGCAGTTGACCAACCATGGTGACATAAAAGGAAGCCCTGCTCACACAAAAATCACATATTGAGGTAATATAGTCTTAAAGAAAGGTGGTTTTAATAAAGAATTCTCTTTATACTGCAGGCATTTTTTTAGATTTATATCCTGTAGACTATGATGACAACTCAATAATGACTGTGCCAGACCCCTATATTAATAAGATTTAATATGGCAAAGTTTCCAGAAATGTGTTTTTTGAAATATTATGAGTCAAAACCTGTTCCTCTGAAGCTGAATCTCATCAACAATTTTTTATGAGTTTGAATTCAAAGAATTATATATAGTATGCAAAAAAAAAAAAAAAAGAAGAAAATAATAAAAACAAGAAAGCAAGCAAATTAGTTAACTAGTCCTTACATACAGAAGATATATGGTTACTATGCCATACTCCTACTACAGAAGCGGATTACTGTAGTATACTTCTTTTCTAAACTTTTTGAAGTTTGTGGTTTTGAAGTTAAGAATAGAATGAAACTCATTTTGACTGTGTATTAAGTTGTAAATGCCAGAAGTTTTGCCTTGAAGTACCAACATGTCAAAAAGTATGGCAGAGCTAGAGTTTTCTAAACTGGTACTAAGGTGAAAGGCTATAGGTTCCCAAATATTCAGAATTTAGCAATTAATCGATAACTCAATAAATTAAACTTTTGTTTCTTACCAAAATCAAACTTCTTAACTCTCCTAAAATGTCATATATATTTTAATGCTCTAAGAAATTACATTTACAATAAAAATATTAGATTAGTGCTCTAAGTGCAATTTGTATGTGGGTAGTCTCATTTGATGGAGTATGTTGAGTTAACTATCTCATATGCCACTGTAGCTTTAATTGTAGACTTACGCTTTTGGCTTGTATTTTTGTGTATCTATTTTCCTCCAGTTTATGTCACGGTACTTTGTATCTATCTCAACTTAAAGCTGCATAAGGCCAGTCACTAAGGTGTATGTGACTGTGTGTTCATACAAGAGCATAGCTTAGGCAGTAAACTTATTTTTATTTTTCCATTTAATTATGTAAGACTTAATCTTATGTCCATCATTCAGGTAAGTCTTTCACTATCTATCCCAGGATGATCTTTGATTTTCTTATATAAAATAAGTATATATATTATATATACACGTAGATGTATATGTATATGTTTGTTGTGTTTGTGTTTTATATATCTAAAAAAACCATCTACATCTGCACACAGATCAAAACAAAAATGTAGAATACATTCATATTTTGGAACAACAGTACAAAAAATTTTTGAACAGTGTAATCTCAAAATATGTACATCAAAATAGGGATGTTTGGTGCATAAATTTACAAATAGCACATTAGGCTGATTTAAGAGAAAAATACCAAAGATACTATGGCTGTGCAAGGTGAACTAGTGCAACATGAAATTCTTAGATCTTTCTTTAAATAAAATCATTTCAATTACTAGCTATTTTTAAATGATAATGTTATTTATTTTAAACCAGGGTATTAACAGATCTGTACAACTGCAGGGAGTTGTCTAGGTGTTTAAGACTCTCCAGCCTCTTGCAAATCTTCTGTGACTGTGCATTTACCTGAATTTAGTATTAGTTGTAGCATTAGTAGTATCCAGCTGTAGACATTAAGAGAAAAGGTAGATGGCTGCCTGCTTTGTGCAGCTGCTATTCTCCTGAGCCTGAAAGGAGTGAGACAGTCAGGAGCGGGACAGTGGGAAATAGCTGAAATTAAGAGTTTAACTCCATCCTACATTACTTGTGTCACTGAATAAGGCTCAGTAGATTTAGTGGAAGGGAAGAGATCTGCTAGTAATGGGATATCACAGAATTCTGCATAACTAGACACAACTTTCATCAGTTGTGACTCAGAGCCAGAATCCCTTTTTCAGAACTCATTCTCTAATAGGAAAGCAACAATTTAGTCTTTATACCTTGGGGGGGG
>NW_008794260.1:196415-226748 GCF_000699145.1 Aptenodytes forsteri
CGTCATGCTCTGTATATAATCTGGGGGGAGTTGCCCAGGGGCAGTGACTGCCACTCAGGAACTGGCTGGTCATCGGTCGGCGGGTGGTGAGCGGTTGTATCACTTGGGGTTTTTTTTCCCCTGGGTTTTGTTCATCTCTCTCTCGTTGTTTTACTTTTCATTACAATTTATTATTATTATTAATTATTATTATTATTATATTTCAAGTATTAAACTCTTCTTATCTCAACCCACAAGTTTTCTTACTTTTAGTCTTCCGATTCTCTCCCCCATCCCACTGCGGGGGGGAGGGTAAGTGAGCGGCTGTGTGGTGCTTAGTTGCCGACTGGAGTTAAACCACGACACTGTGTTTGGAGATGCCAAAGAAGCTGGAACAATCTGTAAGGTTTGGAGAAACTGTCAAATTTATATCTAACTGAGCATTCTGCATTTGACATCAGCCTCTGGCAAAAGTTTTGGGAAGTGAATGTGATATGAGGCAGGTAATGAGTGATCTTTCCACCGAAGTCTTCCCACTGCTTCTTTTGCTTAGCCACAGGAAAAAATACATACAACCTGGCAATACAGTGTGTCTAAACATTTTGAGAGGCAATATTTCATAGCAGAAGTGTAAAAAATAAGAAGGAAACATCATAAAGTGTTTTGCCTTGTATGTATTTTGTTTGACTGTTGTTGAAAAAAAAATGCATAAAATACATCATTTCATTCATATTTCAGCTGCAAGACAGCAAGCACAATGGATGAAAACAACATGATGACGATTCACAACATCTTCCCTGATGCATTTCACACCTGCTAACCAAGGTCAGTAATAAATTACAATAACTCAGTAGATCAGACAGTTGGCAAGCAAACAGTTTTGTAAGCCCTTTCTAGATTTAGGTTTATAACTTATCCAGGGCTGGCATTACCATATAGTTCAGTGATATTAACCTAATGTGTCTCTGATAGAGATATGCATGCGTGTACATATAGACAAACACATATATATATATGTGTGTGTAAATATATGTAAAGTAATTCATGTGTGTAAATACATGCACACACAAACTTTTCCACTTCAGTGAGTAGCAGTCCTCAAAGAAAAATTCTGAGGTGCAATAAGCTACTTGGGTCAAAGTTTCTGAGAGAGAATGGTTAAGAGGAATCTGGTCAAAGAATAAAAAAAAAAAAAAAAAAAATGAAAAGAAGGGAAAAACTTTTTTTGCTTTTATAAATTGAAAATAAATGTTTCTTTTTATATCTAGCTTTTTAATGGCAAACAATCTGAGCAAAAATACAGAAAAGAACTTTAAAGGATTTATTCGTCATTTTCAAAAAATTAAGGGAATTAATTAAGTGTTTCTGCTCAGTTTTAGTCTGTGTTCCTTCTCTGTATTTCCTTGTAAAAAGAAAAACAAAAACACAAAAACAAAACCAAAAAGGAAGAGTCAATACCTTAAAAAAAAAATGAAGAAACTGTGGACATTAAATATCAAACATTTTAATTGATCAATTTCTATAAATATATGTGATCAAAATTCCATTATCCTTGATAAATGTGTACTGTCTATTAGTTCTGCCCCTCTCTGTATGCAGCGCTATGGATCTGTAATCAGAGTTACATAGAAAGAGTATTAGAGTTACCTGTCCTCATTATTGTGACAGACTGTTTCTAATCTCAGGTTAATGATTTTGCAGGATTTCTTTCAGTTTTGTTCAGGAGGTAACATCAATTCTCTGTAATTGTAAACTAAACTCATTTTAGCGTCTCTAATACCCACTCCAGTGTTGTCAACAAAAAAATGTTCATTATCACTTAAAATCTTTCAAAGTGGGAAGCTAAATTCATTTGTGACAGGAAGAATAGAGACAGAATGAATTATTTTTAGGCCATGTCCATCATAAAACTTCCAAGATTGAACATTTTAGATAGCAAATAAAAATTAACTGTGTTAGGACTTTCCTATGAGCAATGAACTCCTCAAAAATTAAGACAGGACGTCCTGAGATCCTTTCAGTTAGGCTGGTGTGACATAGATGCAAGTCAAACCAATAATTTTTGTAAAAACAAAAATTACTTCTTATTTCCCTGAATACTTATTTCAAACAATACAATAAAAAGTATTTTTATATTTTATTATATTCATCCATCTGTAAAATTAGTTTCTTAGATGTTTGATTTATAAAATGTTCTCCTGGATTTTTTTTTAATAATATCACTATACAATTTATAAGGACACAAATATTCTTCTACTAGTGGAAAACAGCTACTTCATCTATATCTTCTCAGTATCAATCTTTAACTGGAACCATAAAAAATGTTTAAAAAACAGCCTAGAAACTAAATTAATAATTCAGTTGGATACTAAAACAACGTAACCATTTATACTTTTGCTAGTACTTCATTCTGCTCCATGGCTACTATCCTCTGATGTATTTAATTGATTGACATAATCGAATTAAATTTGGAACTATTGTTCTTAACTTGTATTTATCCAGTAACTTATCAATTCTGTTTCAGATCTGATAAAATGCCCTCAAAATAGCCTGTTTTGCTAGCAATATCAGGTTTTCTAATCAAAGATGTCAATATTTCTAACTTTCATTTTGCTTAGAGCACAAATAGAGCTGTAAAAAACATTCATTTCCATAAATGACAACAGCTATGGAACAACTGCAAGAACCTTTGTGAAAAACAAACAAAAAGGATTCAGTTGGCACTCCAATTTAAAACTCTGAAAAAAATGTTCTTTAACATGTGAAGGTAGGGGTTTATATAGATGTGCATGTGCATATCTTCCCCTACCTCTCAAGTCCCTGAATCTCAAGGCAGACTCGGGGATTTAAGTTCCACCCATTGCAGGAGAGATCAGGTGCGAGACCATCTGAAGAACCTGAACATACACAAGTCCATGGGACCTGATGAGATGTCCCCTAAGGTCCTGAGGCAACTGACAGATGTGGTCACCAAGCCATTCTCCTCTCCAGCATATTTGGAAAGTCATGGCAGTCAGGTGAAGTCTCCAGTGACTAGGAAAGGGAAACATCACACCCATTTTAAGAAAAGGTAAAAAGGAAGACCCTGGGAACTACTGACCAGTCAGCCTCACCTCAGTGCCCAGTAACATCACAGAACACATCCTCCTGGAAGATATGTCAAGGCATATGGATGACAAGGAGGTGACTGGAGAGAGCCAACGTGGCTTCACCAAGGGCAAATCTTTCCTGACTAATCTGGTGGCATTCTACAATGGAGTGACTGCATTGGTGGATAAGGGAAGAGCAACTGATGTCATCTATCTGGACTTCGGTAAGGCCTTTGACATGGTCCCACACAACAACCTTCTCTCTAAATTGGAGAGATAAGGATGTGATGGATGGAATATTCGATGGGTAAGGAGTTGGTTGGATGGTCACATCCAAAGAATTGCAGCCAACAGCTCAATGTCCAAATGGAGATCAGTAACAACTGGTGTTCCTCAGCAGTCCGTATTGGGACTGGTACTGTTCAATATCTTTATTAATGACATAGTGGGACTGAGTGTACCCTTAGCAAGTTTGTGGATGACACCAAGTTGAGTGGTGCAGCTGGTACACTAGAGGGAAGGGATGCCATCCAGAGGGACCTTGACAGGCTTGAAGAGTAGACAAATATGAACCTCATGAAGTTCAAAAAGGTCAAGTGCAAGGTCCTGCACCTGGGTCAGGGCAATCTTCAGTATCAATACAGACTGAGTGGTGAATGGATTGAGAACAGACCTGCAGACAAGACTTGGGGATATTGGTAGATGAAAAGTTAGATATGAGCCAGCAGTGCCCACTTACATCTCAGAAAGCCAACTATATCCTGAGCTGCATCAAAAGAAGCGTGGCCAGCAGGTCAAGGGAGGTGATTCTCCCCCTCTACTCCACTGTCATGAGACCCCACCTGGAGTACTGCATCCTGCTCTGGGGTTGCCAGTACAAGAAAGACATGGACCTGTTGGAGCGGGTCTAGATGAGGGCCACAAAAATGATCAGATGGCTGAACACCTCTCCTATGAGGAAACACTGAGAGAGTTGGGGATGTTCAGCCTGGAGAAAAGAAGAGTCTGGGGAGGCCTTATTGCAGCCTTTCAATACTTAAATGGGGCTTATAAGAAAGACTGAGAGAGACTTTTTACCAGGGCCTGTAGTGACAGGACAAGGGGCACCATTTTTAAACTGAAAGAGGGTAGAATTAGATTGGACATAAGGAGGAAATTTTATATGATGCGGGTGGTGAGACAGTGGAACAGGTTGCCCAGAGAAGTTGTGGATGCCCATTGGAAGTTCAAGGTCAGGTTGGACGGGGCTTTGAGGAACCTGATCTAGTGAAAGATGTCTCTGCCCACAGCAGGGGGGTTGGACTTGATGACCTTTGAAGGTACCTTCCAAGCCAAACCATTCAATGATTCTATGATTCCATATGTCTTTGTGTCTATAGAAAAGGGTCCCCAGTTTTATTAATACAGGAGCATGCTCAGGATTATAGAATATGTATCACAAATAGCATTTTTCATTATGTAGCATCTTTCTTACAGAAAGCCTTTGCATTACTATTACTTTTAGTCGCTTTTAAGTTGATGTTAATATTCTATTTAAGCTGTTTATCAATTTTATTTCTAGTTTTTATTTCTTTAGTTTCATCTTTATTTTTGAATATGCTTTTGATTATATTGAAACATTTTTCTGCTTCTTGCCTTATGCTCATGTTTCCCTTCCCATAGTACCGTATGACTTCACATGGACAAAGTAACTCTGATGTCACTTTGCTTTGAAGAAGATTGTAATACCATCAATCTTACCTTTGAAAACTCACAAATTACATCAAAGCTCTCAAAGAAATCTTTTATACATTCAGAAAGCTCACTTCAGTACTCCAAAGTGTTTGGACAAGTCTATTGAAGGAGTTTTACTGAGAGCTATAAAAAAAAAAAAGGAAAAATCTGTCTGGTCAAAGAAATCTTGAAGAAAAGCCCTCCTGTGAGTGCAAAGAGGGCTTTATTTAATGAACTGACTATTAATAATTTAAATTTTGCCACTAGCAAGATTGGGCCTATAAAAATAGCATCCATCTGTCCTCTCTTCTCCAGCTTAAAAACCCTGACATTTTCACTGATCTAAATGCTGGATTTGATTTATTCAGTCTAATGGTAGACAGTGATTCTTCTCTGTCTCCTTTTTTCTTCTCTGCATAGCATCACTCCACTTCTCATTCTCACCTAAAGAACACAGAAATATTTCGTCTGAAAATCCTCTAAAGTGTGCATAACTGTCAACTGATGCTGTGGGTACAGAACAAAAGCAGAAGATTTGTAGAGTATGTTAGTGTTGTAACTTCACTGCTCTCCCAGGTGAATTTTCCAAATAGTGTAGAATTTAGAGAGTTAGAGGCTGACAGCTTTTTAGCACAGCTGAAATCTCTGGCAAACACATTTGCTGAACTTTCAGTTTTCAGCTAAATGCTTTGTCATCCCATAATAAGGACAAATTTAGTTTCATTTTCAAACTTGTCTCTTCAGGAGCTCTTTAAGAATTCTGCTGTGTGGTTAACTGTGAAATTTTATCTAGAATTATTTCTACAGGGGACAGAGGAATGAGGAAGCCAAAGCTGAGCTTTTTCCTTATATATTTCAGTGTGTGTTAGAAAGGACAATCACAGACAAATGTTTATGAAGTGGGATGTGTATGCTCTAAGGCTCATCAGCATCACTGTTACACAACATAAATGAAGTAGATGTAATGAATTTAAGATATGCACGGCCACAAACTGAGGTGTCTATGGCATCAGTCAGCATTCCTTTCATCAATCCATGGCAGATACAGAAGCAAGTGTGTGACTGATGAAGTGGAATTAAACATTAATTTGTATGACATCAACAGTGCATTTTATTTTCTTCAATAACTGTGTAGGTGTTTTAATGATGGCTTTTATTTCAAATAACTAGTAGATATCTTGCCCAGTAATCTATGCATTCTCTTATGATGTTTAATTCTAATGGATTCTTAATTTTTTTTTAGTTTTTACAGATAAAAGTTTTCCCAGCAATGAAGTTAGTATAAGCAAGAGAAGTAGTGAAAAATGTATTGATGCTGATTTCAGTGATACTGGAAATATTTATTTTTTGTGATAAAACAAAGTTTCCTGTGCTTAATTTTTTTCTTCAAAAACTTTCATTTATAGGTAATAAATATTGTAATGTTTAAAAATGTATGATTTTTATAAAATCCAAATGAACGTTCACAACCTTCTGCTGTTCGTATGTCCTCTTCAGTTATTTGCACAATGTGGAATAATGGGAATGTTTTTTACAGCTTTTGTTGCTGAGGTGACTAATGTACTGTTGCCCTTGTATATACTTTGCTAGACATGGGAACAAGCTAAAATATCTCAAAATTAAAGAAACATTTCTTTCCTGTAATTCATTGAATGTTCCTTCCTCCTGCCAAACAATGAGACTGTGAAGACTCTTTTTCTACATCACGATCCTGAATTACTCCTGGTTTGCTTAATGCATTATGAGATCAATTTACAATCTATTTAAATCTGTCCCTCTGCATACAGTTGTGCATCATCACACCTAATCTTGTTTATATTACTTCTGTCAACAAAGCAGTTCTTACAAAGTTCAAGTCCTTTTGATGCCCCTGTGCTCCCTGTGCTATGCAATTACTTACATCAGCCGGAGTAATATCAGATGTTAAGTGTGTGCAATTCCCATTAGCAAAAGGATGTATGATTTTTTCATGCTACACTGATCTGATCTTAATATGCATTTTTTAAAATGTTTATTTTCCTGGCTGTCTAGAAAATCAGCTCAAATAAGTTGTTCAATTAATAACTCCATCAAAATAAAAAAAATGCAGAGTCATGCTGTTTTGTAATATAGTTACAGCAAAAAAACCTTGCTCTTAACTCTAATTGTGAAGAGTCTTATAATTTTAATATTATATTGTGAAAATTATGATTAAAAAGTCAGTTTCCAATGCCTTGTTTGGAAAAGAGGTCTACCATGTCAGGCGATGGTACATTATTTTCTCCCAAGCTCTAATGTCTAGCTTCATAAGAGAATCATAGAATCATAGAATCATTGATTAACATTCTAATAATGGAAGGAATATATGAGCTCTGTTTCACTGGGGCTCCGTTACAATATTTAGATCCCAATCCATGGGATCAGTCATGAATGAGACTGTCTTGCACTGAAACGATTTGGTAAACAAGATCATTGTAACAAGATTATCTGTTGATGAGATAAACCACTGAAGAATCCAAGTTACGATAATGCGGTCCAGCTGTGATCCACTTATAAGAAGTACTGAGTTGTTAATATATTACATTATATATACAGATGTGTGGTTGTGCATTGCAACTTACAGGTAGAAAAAATATTGGCATAGATTGCTTGCAGTGCAGAGCAGTGAGGTTTTAATTGTTAATAAGTATGAAATGTTTGAGGTCCACAGGTGGTAGTTACTCCCAAAGTGCAAAATATTATCATTATTTTATATGTAGAAGACTATTACTCAATCTGATTACATGCATATTCTACCAGGCTCATGATTTGGTAATCAAATACTTCTTGAACTGGAAAGATTTGCAATGCATCTGTTAATATAATACAACCTACTGAACTTGTAAGTTGTATACAAACACTTATGCATTATTCAGAGTTTTTAAATTGCTAGGCAACACAACTGCTTAGTGTAAACTCTAAAAAAAATATGGATAGCAATGTAAACAACAAATACTACTCTCCTTAGTTAGTTAGTCAGTATCAATAAGAATAAGGGGGAGGTTTATTAGTGTTTTCATCTCATTAGGGTTGCTTGCACTTGTAAGAACAACCGGCTTAGTCTGATAGCTTAATGAAGACCCAAGCAAGGACCCCAGAAAAGGCTATTGGTACTTTTGCATTATGTCCTCACAAATGCTAGTCTGCATTAAAAATAAAGGAAACTAAATTTCATTGACCTGGGCTTGGATTCCTCTTGCCAGGCTTCAAATGCCTGAAAGTTAGGAGCCTAATCGTATGTGGAAAGAATGAGTCTAATCTCTGGAGAAATTTAATTCTCCCCATTGACTACAGAGGAAGTGTTTATGTTAAGGTGCGTGTCACAACATACTCGTCACAGGAAAGTCAGCTGAAGGGGTTCTGTTCTTTTTTCCAGTATACACTTAATTTCTGCACCTCTTCATTTATTTAACATTGCGGGTTGCGAATAGATGTTATTACCCATTTCACCTATCAGTTTAAAAAATCCTCCTGACAAACAAAGCATCTCAATTTGTAGAGGGTTTTGTCGCGCAACATACCATATCCTACTAGAGAGTTTAAATCTCATGATGTTCTGTTCAGAGTTTCTCTAGCCCTGTTGCAAGAGGCATGTTTGAAAAAACTTCTAACAGGAGGTGTGACTTCCACACTTCTACATATGAAGAACAATTGTAAGGCCAGTACCATTTTTCTTATTTTAATGAATTCCTTGTTCAGTGTTGGAAGAAATTCCTCAGATTTTTTTTTTTTTAACATTCCAGTATGAATGCTATGCTGCATCTAAAATAGGCTTATTTCCAACTCAGACTAAATAAGTAATAAAGAAAATGCCAAATTCAGACTAAGTTTTCAACCTCACACAGCAGAGCATGCCTGAAAGAAATGTTTACCATTTTACAGATTTTAAAAGAATCTTAATACCAAAAGCAACTACAAATCAAATAATTAATTTATGCAATAGGGAGTAAATCTGAAATATTTATAAATGTGAACAGAAATAAGTACAAATTTATCATGCTTGGCCTTAGAATAGCTGAAGATCATTCAAGAAGCCTTTTCTCCCACATGCAGTTCCCCAGAAAAACATAAAAAGCTGTAATAGCCATAAACAAGCAAATGGAGAAATATATTTTGAATACCAGTAGAGAAAACACCTAAGGCATCATTCAGTGTAGATGATTCTTATTATAATAAGGAAGAGAAAATAACAAAAGGTGCTCTCTGATTCACTGAACAGCCTTCTTTAAAACGTTCTTTGGTTTTTTTTTTTCTCCTACACGGTTTCTTGACGTTCCTGAAATACAGTTCATATCCTTACATCCTTCCTAGCAATTTTTCAAAAGGAATACTTTAAGGAATGGAGTTATATTTGTTTCTCTTATGAGAATGTACATACCTTAGATTGCTGGGGAGGGGTTAGAGGGACAGTATTAAGGGGGGAAATGAAGAGCACACGTCCTCACTACTTGTACTTATGGTTAAGGACAAATGAACATTTCCACTATTAGCAGTATATTTAATGTTCTCTAGAAGCAGCAGAGGATTCCAGAAAAATATAGCTGCTGAACTATGAAGTATCTTGGTACGTGGTTATTTTTCTCGTAGCTGTCAGGAATATTCTACATCTCATGCTGAATTAATTTTACGTGATCCAAAAGCAATCCAACAATGTAAATAGTACCTTTATTGTCAGTAATATGAAATCCATCAAAAAGTTAAAAAGAAAGTATATGTGTAAGGTTATCTATATCTGTACAACCTGAGATCCTGGTGTCCCAGCTATTCATACCGAGGACCAGACCTCATTTGCACCGATTTCTGTTAAATCTAGGGTATGTCTACATTGGGAAACAGAAGTGGAGACTGCACAGTGATATTATGTCAGAATGAAGCTGGGTGTACAATAATACCTGAGAACTGAAAAGTGAACAGGAGTCCCCTGCTCCACGATTGAAGATGCACTTTTAGGCTATTATTACCTTCTGCTTACCCTTTCCTATGACTTTCTCCTTACACTTTTGTATGATGGAATCCTAAATCTCACACAAAATCCTTTAGAGAGGGTAGAAAAGCAGAGGGGGGACAGGAAGGGAAAACTGCTTGAACTTATTTTGCAAACTATAACTCAAACTTCTCTTTGAGGGTAGAGACCACATCTCTACAGTGCAGAAAACAGGATTCTCATTAGCTGAGAATTGGAAGGGTCCACAGAGGCAATGCAGAACATCACAACTCCTGAGTCACAGTTCACACAGACTTTAAGGAGCTTTCTACACCTTAAAGTAGAAATAGTGGTTGTTAATTATTACTACATAATTATTATTTGGAGTTTCAAGTAAAAATGAAATTTTATAATGTACATATTTTCTGCTATTCATTGAAATATTTTGTTAACAGCCAAAAATTCTATGTCATAAAGACATTAAATTATATTGCATTCCAGATCTACCTGCAATGCTGCTAATATATTGGATATTTTGGCATGACTGTTTTCCCTACAGGCTACAAAGGTGCCATCTCCCTTGATAAACAGTTTATTTTGCTTCTGTTGGAGGAGGGTGGTTGAGGAAGGCAACACTAGTTGCCTCAGTCCCGTTGGAACAAACTTAATTTAAACAATGACTCACTCACTTAGTTTAGAGTTTCTGATGTTTAGAAGTGGAAGGGAAAAACATTGTGAGCTTCAATGTGATTTTCCAGGATTGTATTGAATCTTTTTACTGATTCCTAGTACTTAACTAGCTGGTCTTTTTTGTTTTGACATTACAGAAATTTTTGTTGCTAACAGTAAGATAACTGTAAGATAACTGTAAGATAACTGCTGGAAGTAGCTCTGGAACAGAAAGTCTTGGTCAGGGCTAGGACTCTATTAATCATAGGCTCAGTTCTCTTTCTTTTGTACTGTTGTAAATCAGAAGTGACTGTATTGAATTCTATGGATTTCCACTAACATAAATAGAGTAATTTAAATCTTGTAATGTCATCATAAGAATAAGGCATTTTTTCATTGCCCTATGTGGAACAGCATTAACAAGGATGAGGGAAAAAACCATCTAAATTGTTTACCTGCAAGAATAAAACTTCCTAGCAGCACAGGCCCATTTTATTATTAAGAAATAATCCAACCTTAAAGCAAAACTTGAAGTTCTAAACCTGTGCTGCCTTATATAAACTACTTATTCAGAATGCGCATTTAAAATTTAATCTAACAGGCATTGTTAGGAACAAGAACTGTACTGTACCTGGTTTTGAAAACTGCTGAGTCCCCTCTTTTTCTACACTGAAGTTGAAAATCGCCCTTGATGTTCCCTGTTTTAACATTCCCTTTACGAGAAGAGATTAAAGTAGGCAGCAGCAGCAAAGATGTAAAAAAGATTTAAATGGAGGTTGTGAATTCTATTAGGGATCCCAAAATCTTAGAATACGTAAACAACAAAACACATCATCTAATCCCCTCCTCTCTGTGAATTGGTGAATTCAGTCCTCTATATGACAACTGTTTATCATAGCATAAAGATTTAGCATCCTATTATCATGCAGTTATTATGAATCCATTTTTATTCTTGTTGACTGGCTCATTTTTTTATTTCCATTCTATAAAGGGAAGGCTGATGTTTCAAAAAAATGGCATGTTCTTCTTTTTAGCGATTCACATGAATATCTAAGCTTATTCATAAATAACTCCAACAGTAGGAATAGTAGTGTCTAGATGTGTTAAAATTTTTAGGTAATTTAAGAATACAGGGATCCTGAAAGGAGACTCTAAGTCTTACACACAAACACACATGCATACACCTACACACACAACTCAATCACCCACCCATAAAATAGACATATTTCACTTTTTACTTCTACTTATTACAATTATTTGATATTAGAGCTACAAGCTGCCCATCTCTGAATAATTTTGAAATCTAATTCAAGAGAAACTTTATGCATAAAAATCACAAAGGCTGAATGGGTTCACAAAACTCACATAAGTACCCCTCTATCGAGGCACCAGGATTAGATGAAGACAGGAGTAGGCTAGACGTAGAGGTAGGGAGAGACAAGGAAAGGACCTGGCCAAGATAATAATGGGATAAATGGGATTGCATTTGTGAGAGAGAAGAAGCACGGAAATGGATCGGCGGGCACAATGCTAAGAAAGAACTGAAAATGGGAGAAGCAAGATAAAACTGTAGTTACTTTCTGGATCATTTCACAGAAATTGTTTTAAATATTACTAGAGGATATAACTAATTATTAAATGTTGATAATTTTGGATTGAATAAATCATAAAACCTCTTTCTCCATTTCTGAAGAACAATACTATGCAGAACAAACAAACACTGCTATGAAAAACAATACTCTGAGTATGTGGGAATCACAGAAGGTGCACTCACTAAAGCCTAAAGGAAGAAAGAAATAACTATTAATGTCCCAACTGTATAAACAAAATTAAGAGGGGTTTCTGGCTGCTTCTCACTAAGACACAAGTTAAATGAAGGCAGTCTCAGGAAAATGAAGTAATGCTTACGTGAACATATGAATATTTCTATTGTTCATTTATTTCTCCTAACATAATGCTAAGGGTTTTTTTTAATGAAGATTTGTAGGCATCCTCCTTCACTGTCATTTTAAGTGCCATTTTATGTTTTTGAGATCCTCTCAAGACAAATTTCCTCAAAGAGTGTAACATCTACAAATGTTACTATCAGAGCTGTTTTTTTCCCAGAGAGTCAGAGCCAACTAATCAGAGATAAACCTAGAATTTGTCAGTCTCACTGGATAAAGGCACCCCTAATTCAATGTATGTCAAAACAGAAATATAAGGAATATCAACTTTCTTTGGAATAGGGGAGTGTCCAGCCAGAACTGTCCTGTTTTTCTACCACATGTTTAGGAAGATGTACATTTTCATTGATTATGTTTTCCAAGACCTATACGGGATTTTAAAGGTCTGCTGGAAATGTTTGAGACAGTGAGAACTAGAAAGATGAGCCACAGTTAAAGAAAGAAGTCTCTGCATCTAGTAAAGGAAGGCTTACTCTAAGAAGTGTGACAAGCTAAACTGTCTCAACTTGGGGAATTTCACTTAATTTAATTTATTGTCAGTTAACATAAACCTTATATTACCGATTCAGGTATAAGAAAAAAAAGAAGATATAAACAGTTAAAGAAACATTTAGGGAAATGCCTTTCCTATCCCTCCCTCAGGCTCTGCTTCAGTCCAACACGTCTCCTCCTCCACTCCATAGTCAGCTTCCCTTCATTTTGCCACGTTACACACAGTCTCTTCCAATCCCTTTGGTGAGATGACAGGCAGTGCGGGAGTTTGGGATCTGCACTGAATGGTTTCTTTCTGCTGCTCCTTGCTTCTTATTTATTCTCTACCACTGCTTCTTGCTCCTTAATACTCCCCTGCCGTGGCATGGTTCACCTGCAGTTGCACTCCTGGCGCTGTCCCTGCCCCAGCATGCGTCCTTCACAGGCTGCAGTCCCTGAAGGGTGTCCCTGCCCTGGTGTGCGTTACCCATGGCCACAGTCACCTTGGAGGTATCCCCTCCATCATGGAGGATCTCCTTCCAAGGTCGTGGCACCAGCTGTGCCTCTCATCCCTCACAGCTGCTGCTCTTTCTTAAATATGTTTGAGTAGAGGCACCATAAGCTCCTCTGCCTGGTTGAAGTTTTTGCATTCAATGGTCTGTTTTGATCTGTTCCACAGCCTTATGGGACCGTCTGGGACTGGCACATGGCAGTTCACTGCCTTCTCCCACACAGCTCACCCCAGCAGCGCCCTGCTGCCAAAACTCTGCCATTTATGCCCAATATAAGAAGACAAAACATAACTATAACGATGGAGTACGTATCCAGCCCCAGAATGGAACAAAATGCCTTCCCATGTAGGCTTGGTGAATTACTGAAGGAACATGAATGGTGACAAAATGTTTTTAATTTGATCTCTGTTGAGACCTTGAGGTTGTGAATAGACAGGCTATTCATGAAATAAACAGATTGTGTTTGTTTGCAGTTTACAGAGCCTGATGGACTCAGGAAATGTGGGTTATGTCTACTAAACGAAGTCACTTTACACCTTTCCTTTACCTGAAGAGATTCAGGTAATCTCTTTGAAAATCAGTAACACCTCTAACCCATACTTGCACCTCAGAAAGGGATTTGTGCCTATTCAAGCTTTTGAAAATGCATTCTTAAATGCTTTTGCACTCAGAGGATTTTTTCCAGTGATAAATTTCTGCCAAATTAAATATTTCTGTGCTATATAGTGAGATGGGTGTTCAGAGCTAATTCCTAATCTGATCATTTCCAGGTTCTCAGTTTAATATGATTTATCTACCTGAAAGAAGCAGTATGGTTGTTATCAGCCACCACTAATGAATGTATGAAAATGACACAGTATGTAGTTCTACTGGCCAGTCATGCAGTCTAAATATAATCATATAAACCACTGCTACAGTTCTGGTACTCCTTGTGCCGTGATGAAATGAAAAGTCGCTAACAGATATGAGTGTGCAGATTTAGTATAAAAGAATGTCTGTAAGCCAGCTGGCCTAATGTTTGTGCACTGTAAGGAGGTCAAAGACCTTGTATGGTCTTAATAAATAGAATCAACTGACTTCATATGTATTTTGGCACTAATATGTGGCCTATGGCATCATTTCCTGAGGTTTAGTACAATATTAATAAAAAGGCTATTCCAGATTAGGTCCAAATCAGTGTTATAGTGGAGAACAGTTTTTCTCTTTGCTCAGTCAGGAAAAAAAAAAGTTAAATGGAGTAAGGCACAGCTGCTTATGGCATTACTTTGAAATACCCACACAAACACAAATCCTCAAGTTAAGTTGAGGCTTGCTTCATTTTATTTATTTCTCATTAGTTTGCCTTAAATCACTGACTTCTTTGGGAAGGAAAAAAAGGAAAAGAAAAAAAGAAAGAAGTCCTGCCCAGGCCAGAGAGATGAATCAAGCACATGCCAACAATAAATCCAGGTTTAGCCTTTGGCTTTGAAACACCCTGAATTCATTACATTTGTTTGTGCAGCCACTGTTAATCTGTTATGACAACAAATTAAAGTCTGATTTAAATTAAAGCAAATCACAAAATAATTAGAAGCTTCTCCCTCATACCACTTTCCAGCTCTTCATCCATTACTGGTCCACGTTAGAGATTCACCACCTGCCATCTGATGCTTCAGAAGGTTTATCTGTTAGGCTCTCCTTTTGCCTTCACCCATAGTATCAATTTCTCTCACAGTATCATGTGGGGGACTTATGCATTAACCACTGTTTGACCTGCTTTCCTTCAAAGACTTTTACTTTAGATCTCAGAGGAAAATATACTTCTTGATTTCTTCTTTAGCAGTCCTAAGTGTTTGTTCCACACCCTCATTAGCCATTTCTCTGAAAATTTTTATGAGAGCTTCTCTGAAAGACATAATTTTAAACATTTTTTTCCACTCTAATGCATTATATTTCAGTAATGAGCTGTGTTATGACTCAGTGTGCAGCACCCATGCCCACAGATGCATTCCTCATTTAAGAGAGCCAATAATCCTGTCCTATTTATGATTTTATTTCACTTTTTCTCCTTGTTAAATGTCAAAGCCAACTTTGTATTTAAATATGGTAGCATGAATATGGAAGTGGGTATGGGAAGAGTAAAATTTTAAAATTCTATATCCAGGACAATAAGTGTCATTCATTAATCAATTAAATGTGCACTTCCTCCCTATCTGAAGTATACAACATATCTATGTTTAAATTAGATTATGTTTAAGATTTATTTTGAAAAATGGAAGGATCATATCTTTTCAAAGCCTTTTTCACTGGGATGGATTTTATAGAGTGAGTATGTGTGTGTATGTGTTTGTGTGTATGTGTGTATGAGTTTGTGATGACTGAGGGAGGAAAGACAAAGAAGTTACAATTTCAGCATTGATAGGTGAAAAAACTTCTTTTCCATTAAGCTAAGGCAATATCTTACATTCAATATTTCTTTCTTTTTCTTTCTTTTTCTTTCTTTTTTTGTTCCCCAAGAAATAAATAATTTTGGATTAAAAGGTTAGAGTTTAATTTCCTAAACTCAATTGCCTGGTGCCTTTTTATGTGCCATAATGTATCCTGTTTTGCCTCCAGCTGCAAATGAATTCTAACATGTTTATGAAAACATTTAGAAGTGAGAAGGAAGTGATGTTGCCAGTGGTAAAAAATGTTAATTTTGAATTTTCAGTGTCTGTATGGTGAGCTGATATTATTAACACAGATGCCAGTTTTGGAATGATGTAGCTTTCAAAAAGTTGTTTTTTATCATTTTGCTTTATTAAGGTATGACTTATCCTGACTTGCAGATGATGCTAGGAGAATTTAAAAAATATACAGAGAAATTAGGAAACTGCAGTAATCTTATGAATGATGCTTTTCAAATCATTAAAACTTGTTGAAACAGATGCAACACATTCCTTTTTTAATTCCCCAGATTATCATCAGACTTGAGGTCACACATAATTATGACATAATCAGCACCCCTGCTAAATCACTGGAGTTACAGTAAGGATTTATAAAATGTACTCTTCTAAGACTTAGGCCTTGGCGTGTAATTGACTATGAAAATAGGAACAGAAAGATTTTTGTTACAGACTTGATTCTAGGCTTCTTGAAGAAGTATGAAATACTGTGCAAGTTACTTAATATAAACACCTCATACCTGTAGAGTGATACACATTCTTGATTCTTTTTCTTTTTTTTCAACACTTACAAAAAAAAAGAAATAATTCTTAAAATATACCTATAATGAAGTATTTTCAGTAAAATACACAGAATTTGAGCCACTTTGATACTAGTTTCTGCAGTAGCACATTTCTTGAAATTACTTACTTTGTGGAGGAGAGTGGTTTTAGGGATACTGGCTAATAAGTGGTAAGGTGAAAAAACATCTCTCATCACTCACAAGGAGTGCATTTCTCAAGATTAACTAACAAATTTATTCATCAGTACTTACAAGGACACAAAATTTCTTCACAAAAACATTTTTATTTTCCCTAGGAAAAAAAGTTACACTGAAAAGAAGTCAATATTGGATTTTAATCATGTGCAATAAGTGAATTAAGGATTAGCAATAAACTGCTCACACACATGCATTTCAAATGTTCAAGTGAGTGAGCCATTTCATGATGCTCTGAACAAATGAAGTATACAACTCTAGTTTTAAGTTCCTAACTAGATAAATGGTTTCCACTCTCTAGCATTCCTAATTATGCTATGATTTCATCAATCCACTTGATAACCAGCAGCATTACTAGAGCAAAGAAAGCAGATTATTCCAGAAAACAGGAGAAATTAAAAACTTTCCTGGCCATAAGTCTTCTTGCAACCCTCTCATAGCTTCTCCAGTCTGTTTTCCGCTTGATATGCCACCTCAAACGGCTTCATATCTCCCAATAATGTACTGAAAAATGTAATTACTTTCAGAGGAGAATACAGATGTTTTCTGGGTTAACTGATTTGAAGTGCAATTCAATGGAAGCAAACAGAAACTGAGATGCTCTTTGAGAAATTGTAATTAAATGTTATGGATTGTGTATCCCCCTGACATATCAGAAATAATAACAGCAATGCCAGCAGTTTATGATCCTAGCCCCATTTAACATTAAAGTTAATTCCTGGGTGACTCTCTCATAGATGAAGATAAATTATAAAGGATCATATTATGGAGAAGAGAAACATATGAAATCATACTTTAATAGTTGGTGTTTTAAGCACTATATAACTCATTCTCTGTTTAGTCACAGATGATGTTGATGTGAGTGGAGAAAAGTAGTTCAGAAAGTAAAGAAAAACCTGATTTCCTTCTTTTGGATCTATTGATTTGTGTGTGTACTTCCACTAGGTAGAGGTGGAAGTGAATATGCTGCCAGAATGGTCATTGTCAGAGAAATTTTGTTTTTCTCTCATAGCTTTTTCTATGAAATAGAAATGGTTTTGACTAAGTTTATAAAAAGCAATCCTGCAGTAAACAGGATGAATTTTAAACAGCAATGCTGAGAGCATTTTTAATCACCAAATTACTGGAATTTAGAACAGTTAGTAGAGAACATATTATATTGTGATATATAATATAGTAAATCACTGATCAGTGATTTACTACTGGCAAAGGATTAAGTTCTAGGGTACATACTAAAAAAACAATAACAACAAAAATGCCTCTTTACAACTAAGCACATGTCCACTGGAATTAATAGAATATACAAAATTTATTTCACATGTACATCTTGCATATTTAAATTCTTCTTAAAGAGTTCAAAATATGTTTAACTTAGAAAACAGATAAAATCGCATTTAAATATCTTGATGCACTCTTTTCAGAGCCCACAGAGTACTACTAGGAAATTTCTCAGCTTACCCTGGTGCTATTCATGTGAAGTATGAGATAGCTCTACTCTATTAGTCTTTATTCAAATATGTCTGAAGTCATTACAGGAGATCAGTAAAACAGAATGAATTACAACATCTTCAGAGTGCTCAAACTCTGTGATCTTTCTAGTACTTTCTGATGTTTCTAATATTCTATATTGAACAGGGCCATTGACTAACCAATTGTCTGAGAATTACTGTTCAATAAGATAATGTTATGATAAAAGTTATATGAAGGAAAAAACAAAGAATATAGGTATCAAATAATATATCCTCTTTTTCTTTCATGTAATGACTGAAGAAATAACATTAAACATTGAAATCCAGATTTGTCATCCATTTTATATCTTCCTTTTCTGTAAAATGAAATTATGTTCTGCCTCTGGAGAAAGATGCTATTAGCTTGCTAGGTGTGCTGTTGTTTCACAATTATACATGAGGGTGTCCTTCATTTCTGTTTACTGGTGTTTTATGCATGGGTGAAATTACAGCACAAAGCATAGATGACTTTGAAAAGCACTTCTTATGGACAAAATATTTAATTTCTATGCTGGAAACATTTCTATGTATTTTTCAGGTAGTTTGGCAGGCTGGTTTTACACTTCAAACATTTTGATGATTCCAGTTCTACTTTGAATATTAACTCGTTTCGTGCTTTTGTGGAAAAGGAAAGAGCTGTCCTTGCAAGTCAAAAGGAAACAGCATACTATAGGAAAAAATGTTGATTTGACAAAGCATCTTCTTTGGAGTGTGAAATTATTTTTAGAATTCTGATACACAGTTTTGGTAAATTACAGTTTTTTCACTTTTTTCCATAAGAAAGTGTTCTAAAGTTGATTGAGATTTTCTCAAATGACAGCATGGCAAGCAAAACAGAGAGGTTTCTGGTTTTGCCAAAATAATCAATAAACCAGAAATAAAATAATTGGGTTTTACCAGCTAATATATGATTATAAGACAAATAATTGCAAACTTTATTACAGTTTGGTTTTGTGTACACTAAAATAGTAAAGCCTATTTAAAAATAATAGTGTGTATACAACATTAAAAGTTAATTAAAAAGTGACACTTTCCAATAAACTCAACATCTCTCTCCCAAAACTAATAAAAAAGTACCTACGGCTATGTTTAAAAAAAAAAAAAAACAAACCCAAACAAAAAAAACAACTGTATTTCTCCATCTACTGGAAAACTGTAGCATTATTTTTCTTCTTCACTTAGCTTATTGATTAAACCATCCTCAAGAAAGAGTTTGGGGTTTGTTTGGTTTTGGGTTTTTTTCAGTCCATGAATGCCAGTCACACAAAATTGGTGGTAATTCAGATAAGAAAGTTATTTTGCCAACAATTATGACTCCAGCAGTATTAATCACATTCATAGAATACTTAGTGATGGAGAACTGAGACAATTTTAGACTTCTGCACTGCCTTTTCTTCAGAAAAATCTCAGAGCACGTCACAAATTTTGATGCAAGAATAACTTTATCCAATTCTGAAATTTAATCACTGCTTGGCAGCCTCTACAGTTCATGGAGACCTCAAAGGGAAGTTCAGTCAACCATCACAGTGGTCAGGGAACTTCCCCAAACTAACCGATACAAAACATTAAATCGATCCCATAGTTCAGAGCACCGAAACCTTATTTGGGAAATGATACTTTCCCTTTCCTTTGGGATTCAGAGTCTGGAGTTCTGTCTTGAGGGCAGTCACCCTTGAAAGGACAGATTACTCTTGGGTGAAAGTAAGCATGTTTTCATTTTTTCTGATCTTATCACATGTATGGCAATGACATTTGCCACTACTTGCATGAGAAGTCTGTAACTAAAATATTTGTCCACAAATGTTCAGTCCAAGATCAGTGCCATTACTCCATTGCTCCCACTTTCAGACCAGTGCACTAACTAGCAGTCTACAAGGTATCAGCAAGAACTAACTGGGAGCTGTAATTCTAGATATATAGTTCTAGATGAACAATGTTTCACTATGGAAAAAAGTATTTTACATGTGATAACTTTTTTTTGGAGAAACCAGGATTCTTAGGCACATCTGAAATTAAGTGACCGATTTTCGGGTAAGTCTTATTTTAAGTTCCTATATTTTAGCAGAATCTAGACCCTTGTAAATTATAGGTATTCATAACTAATGTGTTCAGTGACTGAAAGGAGAAAATAAATGAATATGCATATCTAGTATAACTATGTATAACTCATGGCATAAAGAACTATATTACACAAGTAATTTTTTTCAATAAAAACATTATATTCCCTTAGAAAAGTTAATGCTCCTAGCACATGAATTGGTTAATTTTAATCAAGATCATATCAATTCATTCAAATCATATCAATCTTTGTCTTTCTCATTCTCCTTTCTCCTCCTTTCTTTTTTATTGTCTTTTCAAGGATAGAAAAGAGCAGTGGGTTTCTTTTTACTGGATTAAACAACCGCTGTCATGCAAGAGGTTCTGCAATAAATGTATTGGCACAAATGACACACAAAATTTTAATCATTAGTATTTAAAAAGATATATAAAACCCAATACAATAAAATTAGAAAGCAAAAAAATAGCCCATTCTTTCAGAATAAAACTGAATATTTGTTTTGAAAATGCTGCTGATTCAGCAGTCATCCAGAGCACACAGGCACTCAACACATTCCAAGACTGAACTCTTTATTTAGGTGTCTGAATATAGACTGAGGATTATTCAATCCCACTTCTTGCTGATTGGTTGTTCTTAATGTCTCCTTTTTGGCCAATTGAGCTTTTGGAAGAAGAAAACAAAGGAAGATTAGTGGTTAAGCCATGGCAGTCATGTTTGCAAAGTTCAGAATATAGCAGTGACAGCAATGATGCTTTCTGTAGATGGAGGAGACTGGGCTAGAGCTCTTTCATAGACCTTTGCCTGGTGCTGAACTGTACAGTGTAAATCCTCTGCAGACAAACTTACTATAAAAAATATCCAGATCCAAAGAATGGTTTCTTCCTGAGTTGACAGGATTTGCTGTTTGTTTTGGAAATTTTATTGTAGAAATGTAGTTACTGATTTGTTTCTAGTGTTTTAAACTGGCAAGAGAGCGTGGCTCTAAGTATGTAAAAAGGATTAGTTCACCCTTTAAATCCTCTGAGAGTCAATGTCAGAAGAGTGCTTTTAAAATCAAATTCTCTCCTGCAACATCTATCAATCACTTTAAAGTGCTTTTATTTATAAGCTACATTTTATTTTCCTCCTATAGGCAAATGAAAGAAAAATCTGTCAGAGATTAAAGTTTGTGAGCCTGCCTTTTCTTATTAAGAACATGATACCAAAGTTATTTATAACATCTCTCCTTCCTCTTCTAACATTAAGAAGAACCTGTGCTATCAGCTATATTCTTACTTTTTTTCTTCTCCAGGTCCACTTCCTAGCTATGTTTATTAAAGAGACCTTAGTCTGTGACTCAGGAAGGCACTATCTTTCTAGTCACTTGTAGCTGAAGCAGAGGCCTGTAACATGTAAAAAATTTAAGTGTACTAATCAGGATATAATTAAAATGAGCTTACCTTGAACTCAGTTGGAAGCATACCGGAATAGTGTAACTAACAACAGTATGTTAAGTATTTTATAACATTCTGATAGCATAGCCAGATACAATTTTACATATGTATGTGAACAATATCATCCTCAAAGAAGCAAAGAAAGAAGGATATAGTTGGATGTAGGAGGCATCCAAGTAACAAAAACTGCCAAACCAAGGACAAGATAAGCACAGCAGACTGCAAATAGGCAGGACATTCTCCCAAATACACAAGAAAGATTTGGCTGGCAAGATAAAATAAAATAAGCAGTACTAGGAGCAGAGGAGACACACCCCCACACTCCACCCCCACCCCCACCCCTCTTTCTGAAAGGGAGGCAAAAGTAACATAAGTAAGGAAAGTCAAAGAAAAAAGACAAGGCCACTTCAGTTCCAACTTCTCTCACCAACAAGGTCTCAGGCTTGATCACCTTGACCTTGGCACCTAAGGACAACCAAGGATCGTCCCCATCAGTGCTAAGTGTACAGCATCAGCTCTGTGGTATTTCATACTCACTAGTTTGGAATATGATTGTTAAACACCAGCAACTTTGTATATGTAATGATGGTTAATATTGTGTAAAAATTGGCCATAGCATGAAGTAAGTTTTTAAAGACTAAATTTAGTTCAGTTTAATTTTGAAGATCAAATCTGGCCTGATTATTCTTTTAATTAACTCATCCTCAGCCTGAGGTAAGCTGGGCATATTAAATGTGTTAAACTCCATAATGCTGGTGAGTCTAGTAGAGTGTCTTGAAGTTTATGGAATCATGACATCTATCACCGAAACTTTTTGCACGTTGCAAAGGAAGGGCTGTCCTCCATGGCTTCATTCACGTCTTATTTTTGGTAAGTGATGTGCTTTGCAACCACTTATGTCACACTGGTAAACCTTTAGCTCTGGAAGCCACAAACCCAGAGAATACAGTGGGGGGGTCTGATCCCAAGATTTATGATACAGCTCAGCCTGACAGAATGCAAAAGATGAGGAGGAAGTCAAGGGAGATTTCAACAGTTAAAGAAACTGCAAAAATGACAGAGATGAGGTTAATGCTGAATGCTGAAATCTGGGGACAGAGAAGCAAAATTCTTCAAGAAAATGTGGAAATAGAAATACTCATGTGTTTTAAAATGAGAGTGGTATGTGTGGTCTTGCAAATTGCTCCTCTCTCTTAAAACCAGAACCAGGCTTATGTGATTTCACATGCTAAATATTTAATTCTGCTTGTCCCTGTTCTGATGAAAGGAGTCTCTGCAAGCCTCACAGAGATAATGTACCTGAATTTAGGAGCTCATAATTAAAAATACAAAAAAAACCCCATATCTGATCTGCAATCTGAATACATTTCTTATTGCTGTTCTGCAATAGCTGACCTTAAAGCCGGTATAGGTAGAGTTGCTTGAGTAGAAACACTAGACAGAGCAGCTGAGGGGGAAAAAAGTCACTAAATCTCCTCTCTCCAAATCAGGTAGAAGACTGTGTTCTGATCCTGGCTGAAGAGGCCTGAATTTTTAAACAACATCCACAAGTGAGAGGTATTAGACTATGTTACTGTCTAGTAAATTGACCTGGCTCTGTATTATAAAAGCAGTAGTTCTTCTTTACACAGATATAGTCTCCACTGGATGTCAATTGAATAGTATACAGATACCCTCAAAACACTATTAAGAAAGATGTGTCAAGCAAAGTCATGGATGTCTTTGGCAATTCTCTGGTGCCTAATAAATAGTAATTATAATTAACCCAAGAAAAATTGTTAAGCTGTGAGTTCATCCTCCAAAAGGATGGATAGATGCCAGTGGGTGATGACAACCCTCTAAGACACAAGAATGGGAGGCATAAGAAAGGTCTGTTGACACTCTTGGGCCATGCCAGCTCCTTTCTGTCTCTAGTGATTTACTGCCTGTAAATTAAAATGTTTCCAACAGTGATTCCTTCCTTGTGGGAGTTTCAAAATTGCTGTTTGTTAACATGGGAGATCATGTAGTCTCACTAGTGCCTGATACGTTCTTCCCTCCAAATTTCTTCTCATAGCTTCATATTTTTATATCGATATGTATTTTGAAAATCAGATGCCTTGTAAAGGAAAGGAGGATAGAGGCCTAGGAATGGCTCAGTCCATCACTTCTTAATTCATTTAAGACTTTTAAAGATGGAAGGGTTGCTCCGGAGAAGGTCCTCTGGGTCCTGGCTAAAATTTGGTCTGGCTGAATGACAGCAGCTGTAGCAGTAGCCACAAGGAGCCTGTGCTTGCATGCAAAGTTCAGTGTGAAAACTGAGTGAGATAGGCCCTTCAAAGAGTGCACTGGAGGATTGTTAGGTGAACACTGACAAGAAAAAACAAATGCAGTTAGTATGCTAGGAGAAAGAATCACAGTTAAGTTCAAAAGTGGTGTTTAAAAACTTAAGCTCACTCCTGTGAAAGCACAGAGTTGTTGCAACTGGTGAAAGGCGGAGATAAACAAAGGTCAGCGCATATGATCAACTAGCTTGAGTGAACTGAAACTTGAGCCCAGATTCATTCCACGTATCTCACTCTGTGCTGCATCATTATACGCTTTATCACTATAAAGTTGTCCAGAATGTATAGTTTACCCTGCACCTTCTCTGACTAATCTTGAAGTGTTGGAGGCAGAAAGATTACTTTTGACAATAAAAATAATGTAAAAAAAAAAAAAAAATCATTCTGTTATTTTACGAAATAAAGGAGTGTTTTATGCTTATCCTGTATAAACTTCAGTAGTTCTTTAGACAGCTAACACTAATATATTTACAAGTATGCTTCTCGTTCTACATGATGATTATACAGATAAAATATTCTTCATTAGGCACATATAAAAGCCTTGTAAATATCTAAACAACAAACTATTTTGAATAGAATGCTAAATAGAATGAATTAGTATTTTGCATGGTGCAGAGTCATATTATATTTATTTAAGTATTCCAAGCATACTTGAAATTATGAATCCTTTACTACTGGTCACTCATTGTTGGTTTGTTTTTGTTTTGTTTTTTTTTAAAAAAAACAAAAATATATTCTAAATGAGTTGAATTAAACAGGGAAAGTCATTGAGTGGAAAAAGAATAGGATTATCTCTTAATACATGCATTATTTCTAATGAGATTTACACCATTATATGTCTTACTTTATCAAGGCAGAGTATTATTACTTCTCAGTTGAACCTCCTGGTAGGAAATCAGCTGTATCTGTTACAGTGGGAGACAGCGCAGCCTATTTTACAAATCTTTTTACAAGAAGTAATGCAAACAGCAAATGGTTCAATAGAAAAGTTATGGGGTTTTGGTGTTTGTTTGTTTTTTTTTTGTGGGGGTTGGTTTTTCGTTTTGTTTTTTAAATCAATGTTGTAGCTAATAAATTCCTTTCACTTGTAATTTTTCTTTTAGTTTTGAAGTCTTAGAGTCCTAAAGGCTCTTATTTCCTAATATGTCCGTGACATGTTATGTGAATAAATATTAACCAATATAGGCAAACTTGGCCCAAGACTATTTTTCAGTTTTCTACTGTACTTAAAAATGTTTCGTTCTTATTATTGACTAACATGACAGTCCCATCCCTGATGTTAAAAAATAATAATAGGTTTGTTTACTTGATTTTTTTTTCTAAGTACATCAGCAAGTTCTGTGCAAGTATTTTAAGTACATACATCCCATGCAAATTATCCTCCTGAACCAGTAGCAGCTTTTGTTGTATTAATATACAGAAGCTTTGCCTCTTATAGTCAAGGGGTTTTTAACTGTTTTTTTCTTAAGTTCTCTGTTCTCATTTCATCTGCTTCAAATACTGCTTGCTGTCAGAAGCAATAGTAATAGAAGCTGAAGTTTTGGAAGGTGAAATTGTCGGTGCAGGTTTGCCACTTTTTTCTTCTGTTGACTGTATTAGGTGACAAATTATTGCAATTAAATTATTATTGATCTCTCTGTATGATGCTTCATACCAAAATGACATTGGGAGAGATTATATTCTGTAGCATGTCTTCCTTGTCTTGAACGTATACAAACTAGAACACAATAAAGATATTATTTGGATCGTTTTTCCACTGCTCAGCATTTCTCAAAGTTGGGGAAAGAAGGACAGTGTATGCTTATGCATGTATTCACATAGTTTGTGTATTTTTTATTCATTATTCAGCTTTCTTCCCTTTGACTAATAAAGAAAATAGGAGTTATGAAATCACAAACTGGTATAAGAAAAAGAGTATTCTTTCCTGTTTCACTTATTTCAAAGATTAAATGGAAGGACTCTCACCCCACTCCATAAGTCCAGAAAACAAACGGATTTGGTGAGACTTTAATTCTTGCCTCTAATGGAAACCATAGCTTGTGCAAAATAGCTCTTAATTTGCTTTTGTCCTGAAAATCAACCTCAATACAACAGTGATTTCATTCAGGAAAATGGGAGGTATAAGAAAAATAATTATTATTACATACTTCCTTTCTGTAATTCCTGACTGTAAGTAATCAAACTGCAGGAAAAAAAAAAAACAGAACAACTTGGTTGTTCCTTTTTCTGAGATCAAGAGAGCTAAAGCAATAGCCAAGTAAATTGATACAATTTGATAGATTTTTTTCATGTTTTCCACAATGATTAGTAGAAAGGATGAAGAGAATTCTCTTTCCTCCCTACTGCAGACAGTGAGAGGATCACCTGCGTAACAGGAAGCTGAAGAAGGATAACTCCCTGTCAATAATTTACATGGAAAAACTATGCCCACTCATTATAGCCCCTGAACTTTGGGCAAGAATCCAACAGTTCATCACTTCTTCTTATGTATTCCTGGAAGGTAGTATAGGTTCTCATCTCTATAAATTTTTCATTATAATTAATGATCATTTTTTCTCCTTTAATTATCAACATGGATTAGCAACTTCTCTCTCTCGTTCCCTTTTGATGACAAATTGCCACATGTGTACTCTCACATTCCCAGTGAAAGAAATGGACTCCAGAAACACTCTTGCTGATGATACTCTGTTTTGGTCCTCTGAAGTAGATTTGTTCAGATCACTCTCATATGTTTGGAAATACTCTGATGAAGTTTGGGATAACAGACTCATTCCTGAAGAGGAAGGTGGAGAGATATGTACCATTCTTCCACTTACAAGTTGTCTTCCAAACAGACTGAACACACTAAACTAATTTATTTTGATTCTTGAATATACATAAACATATTATACTGAGATTAATGGAATCATCCATATATGTTAGCTGGATAGAAATCTAAGTGAAGAACCAAATAACCAAAAATACTCACCTATCTATGTCTCAACAACTCTACTTGTAGATAACTTCTCCTTAGAGGGATTAGAGGTCAGAAAATCATGACGGAGAATGCTCTTGTGAGAATGAATCCAATATGACTTTCTCAGTAAAGAGAAAACCTAAGAAGGATGAAAAAACCTCTCAGTCTTCTTGGCAACTGAAAGTATCAGGTATCTTGTAGCTCATAGAAGACCATGTGTTTGAGATAGTTATATACTCATGTTTCCTAAAACATTTTATGTCTATATGAAAAATATAGTTTCTCTTCAGATATAAATTTTTCACAACCACAGTCTCACCAGATATCACATCACATCTCCCTTGCCTCTTCAAATCATATTCCATTACATGTTCTGGCAGATGTCATATCCAAAGTCAATGAAAAATTTAGTAAAACGATACTTCGGTTCCTAGTCCTTTAAATAGTTCTGTATAGATGGATAAAGATTTAGGTACTATCTGATGTTTTAAATGACAGAACTGCTGACAGTAAGACTTTATTAAATAAGTCTTTATAATTATAAAATAAATGGTGTATACAAGAGGAGCACCACAAAATAATAAGAAATGAAGACAGGCACAAACAATAAAAATTTTAAACTGTCATTCTTTAAGAGAAAAAAAGTAAAACCAAATGTTCATTTGTGTAATAATTTATTGGTGGATTCAGAATTTGGTCCAATTTATTTGTATTCACAATTTCAAGCACAATTTTCAAGTGTAATTCAGACTACATGGATTATACTGATTACATGCACCTTGATCTTTTACAGTATTCCATGAATTGCAGCTCTGGTTTTTCCTTCCTACCTGTTTTGTTGGGGAGAAAATGGATTTCAGATGGTATAAAACAAGGAGAGCAGGAAGAACATTGACCTGGATTAATAAGAATTGAGTACAACCTTGTAGTTCAAAATACAAGGTCGCATGTTTAGAAACTAATGGACTGACAAACAGTTGCTGTAATCTCAAAAACGATCATAAAGGGATGACATCAGAAGAGTCATCACAGGGTGATTAATATTGATCTCAAGGTAATGAAAAGGCAGATTTGGTCTTAGAATGTTTCAGGGAAAGTTTTCTCAGGAAACAGAGGAAATATTACTTTTGGTTCATAAGACACTGTCGATGTTCCTTCTGGAATTTTACATGTTTTTTGAGTCACTTATATTCAGAAGGCTAAAAGGTGAATATAACTGAATGAAGACACTAAAGAATGGACAGAAAAAGAGCATAGTTTGGTTGTCCTAAGAAGAACAGCCAGAGAGATAAACAGGTGAGAAAAGATCTTAAAATAAAGAAAACTGGTGGTCTGGGAACAGATCGGTATGGACTAGTTGTGAATAAGTTTAGGCTAGACATTTCCGGTTGTTGGAATCATGAGTCCCTGACATGGGTTTTCAGTAGGAACAGGGGAGTCAAAAAACCTATATTGTTTTAAGATGGATCATGATTGTTATACTAAAAGGAATATATAGTGTAATTATTCATGAGATCATTTGGATTCAATAAGCCAGGAGTTTTCTTCAAACCATAGCATTCTAGCCTGAAGTATAACTTAAATTTAGAGCAGCCTAGTCTTTTAAAACTGTCTTCTGATGTCATCTTTAGTGCCAAACCTCCTCAATTGCTTCTGCAGCATTATAATAGGTTATTTCACCTGCAAATGAGATTCAGAATCCCTAAAAAATTGTCAGTACTTGAAATGCTTATGAAGGACTTCACTGAATAAAAAAATAGCACTGTTTCAACATTAAAATTCAGAATCAAGTGACACTTCACACTTTATTCTGTTAATTTTAACAGAGTTATGCTGTTATCTTTAAATGTGTAGAACGGAGAGAATTTTACATATTCTACAGAAACAAGTATGATTCATCTTAATCAGTTCTAGTAGTCTATGATAATCTATTCCTACTTTAGTTAACATGATACATTGAAGTAATTAATGCTGTCATGGATTATCTACGTACACTCCTCACGACAAAACTTATTGATGTATCCATCATTCTTCTAAAATCTACTCATTGTGAATATGCTAAAACAACGTTGCATTAGCTGGTTTCCTAAATAAAATAACGTCAGCCAGAGAGTTTGCAGATTTCTCAGCTCTTAAAATATCTAATCAAGAGAACTTCACTCATGCATTTTGGCACTAGAGTTATAAATTATGCATAATACAGCATAACATTAAAGCATTACCATAATTTAACAATACCAATCTATCAGTTCCTAAGTGAAAGAAATAAAGATGTTGTATCTGAGTGTCTTGACTTGATTCACCTAGTTTGTACATGTTTAAGATTTATAGTAATAAGAATGATTATTTAAAAGTTTTAGATCTTTGCTAATATGCCCTTACTTCTTTTCTTTAACTGTGTAATAAATTTTTTACATACAACCATTTGGTTTGTTTTTTTTGTTTGTTTGTTCAACTGACACACTAAGTAATGTCCTTTTTTAACCTATAAAACTGTACAGTTAGCTAAGACTAGCTGCTTTAAACAGAAAATAAATCTGTGGGATATATCTAATTTCATTCTGATTGTTTTTGAAGTATTAAAATACATGCAACAGCCATCATCATCAAGGATACTTCAACCGTTTTAGCTAACATTTAACAGAAGAAAATAGACAATACTTTTCTTCATGTGCGATGATTGTCACACTAATAACATTCCTAGTGGTTTTGAAGTCTCAGCTGAATGTTTGTCCACTTCAAATATCTAGGCAAGAATATGGAACATGGTGTGATCTTGTGGGTTATTTTGCAGACTTGGAAACACAGATCTTGGATTGACATAAGGATTTCTGAATGTTCATCTGATCTTTAATATTTTTTTTATTTTGTGTTATTGTCTCAGTCATAAGTTACAAACACACCACTGGGAAAGACTTTTCTGTTACACATGTAGACATAGTAAATATGTGCAACATGCCTGTAACTGTTCTCTCAGGGTGACATCACCTTATGGTGCCATGGTCTTAGACAGAGAGCCACAGGAACTGCTATACTAAAAAAACCCCACATCTTTTAACCTTTTGTTGTTGTTTAACCTCAGCCAGCAACTAAGCACCACACAGCCGCTTGCTCATTCCCCCCCACTGGGATGGGGGAGAGAATCGGAAGAGTAAAAGTGAGAAAACTCATGGGTTGAGATAAAGACAGTTTAATAGGGAAAGCAAAAGCTGCACATGCACGCAAAGGAAAACAAGGAATTCATTCACTGCTTCCCATGGGCAGGCAGGTGTTCAGCCATCTCCAGGAAAGCAGGGCTCCATCATGCATAACGGTTACTTGGGAAGACAAAC
>NW_008794260.1:226811-252123 GCF_000699145.1 Aptenodytes forsteri
GGTAGAGCATGGGAAGCTGAAAAGTCCTTGGCTAGTGTAAGCACTACTTAGCAACAACTAAAACATTGGTGTGTTATCAACTTTGTTCTCGTCCTAAATCCAAAACACAGGACTGTACCAGCTACTAGGAAGGAAATTAACTCTATCTCTGCCAAAACCAGGACACCCTTTTTTCAAAGATAATTAAACAGACTTTACTGAGAAATTCCTTGCTCCTGTACAATTGCTCTTAATTCTAGTGTTGTGTGAGGATGGTATTCTGTTTCATTGTATGAAACATGATATACAATGATGACAAGAAGTTCAAACTAGCATAAATAAATTTCATCTGACCATATATGACTTACCTTTTTTCGCATTTGTCTGTAATTATTTTCATTTTAGAAGAAGGAGAAAACAAACAGAAAGACTAAACTTTCATAACAGCATTAGATTTTGACTCTTCTCTGACACAGTCTACAAAGACAAAAAAGGTTAAAAGACATCCATTTCTGCCATGTTTTCTCTAGAAGTAAGAAACAAAGAAAATCATAAATTACATACATCCAGCCTAGGTACTTACTCTTAGTAATTTTGATTTTCATAATCACCAAAGTTCATTTAGACACCGAGATAAGTCGTCCACGCTAAGAGCACAGATTTGAACTCAACATGTTCTATGGCATTATAAAATATCCTTACACTGCCTGGTGTGCTCTCAGACACCCAAATCCTCTCTGTCTGTCTATAAAAATAATTATTTTTCTGTGGGAATGTAAAGAAATAGCATGATTGTGTAGCATAACAATAAAAGCACTCTTGCTGGAAGTCTTCTTCAGGAAGAACAAGTCCTCAGTTTATGTCCTTGTTCTAGAGTGCTTCAGTATTTTTCATTCAAGACTGATTTTTTATTCAAGGCTGATGAGGTAAAACCCAGGAGAATGCCCTCATCAGCATGCAAGGGTCATGCTCCTTCTTGTTATTGCTTTTTCGAGCAGTAACAGCAGTATCCTCAGCTGCACTGTGGCTAGATTTTGCAGAAGAGGTGGCTACAAACCTAAGCTATAGCTCAGCAGATGGGTATGAATTTGTTCAGGCAGAAGAGGGCACTGAACACAACTCTAATTTGTTGGACAAGTAGTGTAACTCTTGCTGTATTACAAAATGTAGGCAGGAGTAACAACACAATTATTACAGGCTGCTCTCATTTTAAAAGAAAAGAAAAACCTACTCATTTATAAAAAGAATACATTCCAGCCTTAAACAAGTGCCTAAGTTCAAGGGAGAGGCAGAATTTTAAAAATGCTCTTCTTTTGGACTTCTCATGTCGTCTGTTAGATATGTCTTTTATGCTAAGGATGCTGTCTTCTATGGATCAAATATGTAGGTGTTGCTATAGTTGAAAGTAAGAGATAAACACCTCCACATGGGGATTTAGTCCACCTTCTAATAAGTGTACAAGGCAGGGGAAATAAAACCTTGAAAGTACATTTATTGAAAAAAACCAAGACCATTAACTCTTAGATAGCTCCAGTTAGGTATGATGAATGCTAACTTCATTGCACAAGGAATTCAGGAATTCAGGTATGTAATTCATGTTTTTTAAATTTCACTTTCCAAAAGAGGCACCTAATACTGTGTTCCACACCATCAAACCTGAAACTGTGGTGGATTTTGGCATTAGAAAAAAAATATGACCATGGAAAATCCTAAATTAAAAATGTATAGCTCCATATTCAGAGGACAATTAGGGGATTGGTAATGATACTCAGGCTCACAACTTAAGTGTTGCAAATTCAAAGAAATATTCATTAAACAATTCAGAAAGTACTCTCAATTCTCTGCATATAACAAAGATTATGAGTTCCAGCAAATGGAGGATGAAAGCATGGCCATATATTTAAGGACTATATCATAATCCAGGGTGAAATGAACCATGGCTGTACAGTGGCATCATTTAATTTTATAATTTCCAATCTTTTGAATACTTCACATGCAGCTTTAATACATAAACAAATAAATGAAGATAGATTCCCTAGGCACAGTAGGATACCAAAGTATTTTTTAAAACTTCCTACCCTATCCTTCTGTAAATACTTCTGTTATTAAAATTCTGTTTATGATGCTGAAATTTTTTTCAACAAAAAGTGTTTTTTTGTCAATGAATAAATGTGCCTTCAGAATAAGTTATGGACTATTGAAATACTGTAAATGAAGCTTTAAAATGGAGAACTGAATGGAGAATTAATACAAGCAATTCTTACCCCTGAAGACAGTTTTCTAGCCATTTCTTCCTGTCCACTTTGCATAAAAACTACACACAGTGGTATTAATATGCTATATTTCATTGTACTCTCACAGCGTCTTTTCTCTTTTTAAATTAACTTCTAACTTAATGTTCCATTACACATTTGGCACAGGAAATACGCAAATACAATCAGTGAAATACATTTCTTTAAATCCCCAGAGTTTCTGAACTATATGTGTTAGCCTTAGTGACTCTCTAGTGGACAAATGTTGATCTAGCACTGAGTGATAATCAGCACAGCCCATAAAGAATAATGGAAGCCTCAACACTGAAATAAACTGGCATAGAGACTTATCGCTACCATTTCTGATATGGTGGCAGTTTCCAGTGTAACTTGACATATAGCATTTGATACGAATTCCAAATATAGCTAAGTGATTTGGAGTAAATTGCTGGGAATTTTGAATTGCAGTTTCTTACCTGTATCTGCTGCACTCTGATTAAGTAATATCGGATTTCTTGTAGCAATGCAAAGGTCTCTAAGTGTTATGTCGGCTATTCAAATTTTACAAACATGGTCCTAAAAACGGTTCTAAAAATGAGGTGTAAAACCAGGTCATCTGCCTACTCCACTGGTTTTGTGAGACTTGCCTGCCCAAGTACAAAAATACATTTGTTAAATTGTCAGTTTATGTAGTAATTCTATTAATACTAAAGAAACTCTTTTAACATGTAGTAGGTGAAGATTCTGCATTGGCCACAGGCAGTATATTAACAAAAAGTCCTAAAATAAAAACAGAGCATTAAGACTTGTTTTGCGTAATCTAAAGCTAAGGTAGTATTCAAAAAGCAAGGGATTTTTGGAAAAGATGAAATGAGAAATTGAAATTTAATAAAACCTTCTGTTACAGTAATCTTCCTACAGGCTTCCTTACATGCTGAGGTGAAGTTTGTGCCATAGATGTGTTTGAGCTAGAGGGAGAGTTGAGTACGTGTATGTGTGTTTAGAACTCTTTCAAATGCAATTTGCATATATAGGACAGGTTGTCATTACTAAAATAAGGAACGCCCTCCTCCTACACATTCCCACCTTAACTATTACCTATGAATATTTATGTAGCATTGTGTTTTACAGATTCATATAGGAATATTAAAATTATTGAAGGTAGATAAAATACTAATTAGTTCTCTTTCATATTTAGACTTCTACATCAGACAACGGAGGTTTAAAAACCCTTTTTTAAAACCATTGGAAATAAAACTATATGTGCGGCAGATATGATTAAAATGAAGACAGAGAAACACAACAGAAGTGGAACTTAAACAGGCAGAGTTTTATGCTGGTAACTACAGCTTCTTTACTTTAAATCAGGGGCAGCAGTTGCATTAGATTAGGTGACAACTGGAAACCTCATACAAAAGTATCATCAGTTCTACCTCAGAGAGGTTCTACTCCTTTACCCCCCACAACATGTAATCTCTGGTGTTGCTTTTGTTAGTTCAATTTAATATTTTTATCTTGGTTTGTTTGTGAGTTTATCCACATCTGTCTGAAGTTCCAGGGAGTAGAAACTTGCAGATTTTTAATATCAGAAGAGGTGAGCCACTGTTTCTAGAGATATTATCATTCACAGTATTTAAAATTGCAGACAGTAATCTCATCTGTAGCATTAACTTTTAACAGCCTAAAGGTATGGTTTTATTTTTGTGACAGGTTAATTGTAAAAGTGCTATTTGTGACATCTTTTTAATTTCCTTTGACTTATCCTGTATCTTCAAAGTTTTTCTAACTCCTCACTGTGAAGTTGTTTTCAATGAGAGAGTGGTAATACCTTTGGTCACATTGTACAATAATCCCACCTATATTAAATAGCCTTAGAACCAATAAAACCAGTCTACCATAGCATGACAAACTTTCTAGGGTGTTATGACCCTAGATTTATTAGATCAGCTCATAAAGCTGGAAAAAAGCATGGCAAGTTTTTGGGCACACCAACCATATTTAATTCTCATATTCTTATACCTGCAAATTTACTAAAATAATCAACATTACTACTATTTTAACAGTGAATCTGTGAAGTGTCTAAGCACTCCAATATTCCCAGAACAAAAAAAGAAATTATTAATTTTAAAAAAAGCTATATTTAGCATATATTTAGCAACCTTTTGTTGTTAATTTCTTTAATGACTCATGCTTTTCAGCTTTTCTCTGTGATTATTTGTCTTTTAATATATGGGATGATTGTGTAGCCACAGGACTCCAAAACCTGAAGCAATTCTTTTTAGATTCAAAATAAATTTGAAAACTTGGCAATTCTGATCATTCAATTTAAAGTAAATATTAAAATATTTAACATTGAAATTAAAAATCAATAACTATAAGCTGTGAGGGAAAAAACCTCTGAAATTACAAAGCATTTCTCTGATTGTGTTAAGTAGAACTAATAATAATCACATCTATTTCAATAAAAGAAAATGGACAATCACAGGCAATCACAAACATGAAGAGTACTTTCCCATCGGTTCAACAAGACTTTTTTCTGCTATACAGAGTCTACTTTAGTCATAAAGTTTGTTTGTTTCCTGGGAAAAACCTTTACATTTTGCATCTTTCTGTGGAAATAAAGATGGAACACTTTTTGTTCATTCAGTGTAAGTAGTCTGTATTTTTTTTCAGTCTTGGAAAGTTATTTTTTAGCCAACTGGTGTCTATATTGCTCTATCTCCAGCTGTCATATTCTTAGGTACTGTTCAAGCTCCTATACCTATATCTTCCACATGCCAAATCTGTCTTGCACCTCTCTTGCAAAACTTTTTTCTGTGCCAGACTCAAGATTTTGGTGTTTGTTTGTTTGTTTGGTTTTTTTAATCAGAGAATGTTAACTGTGATGAACTGTTTTAAAGATGCAGATGTGTAGATGCTTGTACTGATTCACCTGGCATCAAAGTAACTCAATTTGCTGCATATTCAATTGCTGCTCTGTAGTTTTCTTGATTATTAGTAGAGTACCTTGGTGTATATAACTTTAGATCCTTTAACTAAAGGTATAGAATTCCCTCATAGGTAGTGACTTACAGAGTAACCTGTATCACCTGAATTACCCATTTCTGAGTAATTAATGCAGTAGTTATAACAGTTTCCAATATAAATAGGAGAAACTACAGCTCATATAGACTGATCTGAAGTGTGGAATATCTGAGTAATACGAGCAAGCTCATTCCCTGTCATAATTCAGCCATCCACCTTCAGTCCTTAAGGTGGGACATTATGTGGCTGGGAGAAAAGGAAGGATAGGTCCTCATGACATATTCTGCTCTTGTGACTGGAAGTTTTCATCCCCTGGCCATTGCCAGAGTATGGGCTACATTCATCTCTGATTCTGAAAGCAGCTTCAGGCTGAGTACTGATAGCATTAGCTAATCATTTTCCTTTCAGGCAAGTATCTAGTTACAACTCTCCTGGCTTTGACTTGTTTCAATATTAGGAAAGGAGAAGCTATCCCAAGGGATGCTTTTGTTTCAGAAAAACAGTAAGTTAAATGCTATTCTCAATTATGTTCGTGTAAAGTAGGAATAAATCCTAGTTAAATTCAGAGGATTAGATCTAAGTTTACATCTCAACACTAGAGATAAGAATTTGGCCAAATATTCCCTAAAGCATATCCTGTAAATTGTTAAGCTTCTAAATTTATCAGTCACTTGAAAACTAATTGATGAATTATGTTGATTGAAATTGCTAGCTAATTGTTCAGAAAGAGAAGTGTTTTTAATCTATGACATGCAACATAACAGAATGGACATTTTACATTAAAATAAAGTATTTTGAAAATGTTTATTATTCCCTGACTTTGGTGGGTCAAAAATATTGTTGGAATAATTTCTCTTCTACATTTACTCCTCTGTTCCCAAGTGAAACCATCTCAAAGAAAGAATAAAAGCAAAAATATGCTATGAGCGTTCCAAATTAATTAGAAATTTTAAAACTTTTAGCAATTTATTAAATTACCTCAGCTGGTTTTCCATGTTTAGTTAGTATTTTGTTTGTGCTTGTTTTTGGTATAAACTTTTAGTATTAAATTACCTCAGCTGGTTTTCCATGTTTAGTTAGTATTTTGTTTGTGCTTGGTTTTGTTTTGTTTTGGTTTTTAAAAGCATCTAGTTTCAGTCCTGGGTCCAGTGTATTCTTCTTTTTGATTTTTTTTTTAATCTTTCTCTTTGCTTGAACTTTTAAAATCTCAATTTAATATTTTTATGATAAAAATATCAGTACCTGTAATATTAGGTTAGTAATTATGCATTAGGGAATCCTGAAAGATCACAAAACTTTTCAAATTACTAAGTATGCTGTACAAAAAGTAATATTTTAAGATGAGTAGAATTAGGTATTTCTCCAAAGTTTAATCACCATTTAAAAATTACATCAATGTTTTGTCATTTTTACTACATTATTAATACTCTTTTTAAAAAAGAACAAATAGAATGAAAGTGTATATGGATAGCTTGTTTTAAGTATCTCAAGCACCAGGTGTCTAAGGTAACATTCATGTTTGGAAAAAAACTTTCAATTGGTAGCTGTTAGTGTTTATTTCATAAAATCTCCAGATATTGACAATATTTCCCCATAGCCTTCACTATATATACTTTGAACACAATTTCTAATTGCCAACAATGTGACTGATGAAACTGTCAATGGGATGTTTTTATTTTGGGTGTACCTTAAACAGACCTTACAGCATAATTCATAGGTTTTTCAGGTGTTAAACTGAGTCTAGCCACATAAGGTTTATTCAAGAGGCATTGACTATATATCCTTGGAAAAAGCTATAATATGTGTTAATGGGAGTATTTTCAACTCACAATGCAGTGCCTCTATTTTAAAGCTCCAGTTAACCCGAAAAAGGCAGTTCTTTGTAAAATCTTTTTTGAATTGTGCATATTGATGCAAAGCCACTGAGATTTCCTATGACTTCTATTAAATCTGATACAAAACCAATTATGAATTTTGGGGAAAAAAAAAAGTTATGCAGTGGTATGTACTAATATCACTCTACAAATACATATACATTCATGCTTTCTGTTTCAGGCATTAGTCTGTGTATAGCAGGACATTTTCTTGGTGCAAGTTAGCCAACAGAATGATCATCTCTGGGATATGTCTGCATGCAAATTTCTATTAATCAGAGAAAACATACTTTATTGATCATGCTACGCCACATGGATTCCTAATGTGGATGGCACAGTTTTGTTTTGCATTCAATGGGATAGATACATAACAATATTGCAACACAACCATAAACCATAGCACTCCTGTAATCCCCAGTTTTGATTCCTGAAGGGCTTCTGTGTCTTGTTCTTTGCTGATGCTTATCTTCCTGCACGATCCTGGGTAACCGATAGAAGTCTGGGGGAGGTAGGGTAGATTAAAGCACAAACTTTGGGCTCAGCGCCACGTGGTCATGGGTGAAGGTAAGGGGCAGTAGACGAGTAGTGAGGCTGTGGTAGAGTAACAGGTGGCTGTGTGAAGCACAGCTGATTGATGTTGGCCAGCTGCCTGCTAAATTAAACTGAGCTCTTTAACCTGGGAGAAAAACCAAGAGCTCAAGTATGAGGCAGATAGAGGCCTTTTGGGGGTCATGGGAAAGAGTTAATTCTTGGGAAACACCACTTCATGAGAGCAGAATCCAGCCGGAGAAATCTTTTGGCAAAGTTTGAAATTTTGATGGATCCAAGCCTCATTAACCCCAATTTTCCCATCAGTTTCACTGTACATGGACTTTACCAAGCCTTTCCAACAGATTTAATTCACACATCACTGTGTTTCTTCCTCATCAGTGCCCTTTAGAGTTCTGAACTTTCTGGAAAACTAAATAAAAAAAGAACAAGCTGTGACATCTCTGTTATAAATTCCATTATGTTAATAAGTTTTATATTGAAATACTTTTAAAAACTTTTATGCACTGAGGAGGAAATTTTGTTGATCAATAAAAACCAATGTGTGGCTCTCAGCAACTTTAAGTTGTAAGGGTTTCATTTTAAAAAATATATCTACAGTCATTGACATTTTAAGAAATATATCGACAGTCATTGAGTTTGCCCGTATGATTTATTCAACAGGTACTGTAAAAGATGGGTGTGGCATACTGACTTAAACTGGATTGTCAAAATCCTCATGTATGTTGTGTACATCAAATAATGGAATATGACTCAAAATGGTTTGAATTGTAATTTGATTTTTTAGAGAGTCTAAAAACCTGATTTTAGTTTTAATTTTAAAAAAGCAAACAATACTTTTCAAAGAAATACTCCCCTGCTTTGTCTAAGTTTGATTGATACACAGGTGAAGAAAAGGATAGCTGATCTTGCTTTTTCAAGTATTTAATAAATGGTAATAACAAATACATCTACTTCTAAATTATAGTTACAGTAATAATTAATTCCCATTCCCTAAAATACTTGGGAAAATCCATGCTATGTTTATGAGATATGATTCAGCATGGAAATACTTTATTTTTCAAGACAGGGAGATTTTGTATTAATTAGTTTATCCTCAATCCCATGCTAACATTCCAGCGAGTCACCAAAAGGTTACTGATACTCTTTAGATTAAAAATAAAAGCTGTAATTACAAATATTATTCTTAAAATAAATAATTCAGAGGCAGATTGTAGATAATAAAGATCCTATTGAGTTAATCACATCAAGGTTCTTCATGCCATTTAACATACTTCAGTTTATCAGAGATATCCACGTGGGACCGGTAGATATTTCAGGAGAGGAGACTTATATGGAAGCTGGATGCTAGAGAGGATATTCTAGAGCATCTCATATGGCAATAGATGCTACTGTGAAACAACTCAAACCTTAGATTTCACCGGATCGTAATGGAAGCTTAGACATCTAGCAGTAGACACATAGAAGCTTCATTCAGAGCATAGCGCCCTCCCTGTCCCCAAATACCACTATGGTACAAATCTCCCATAGATACTGAGTTATATCTCTGAGAACCATGATCTTATGTATCCTAGGGCACCTCATATGGCTCCAGATGCATATAGAAATATAGGCAACCAAATTGAGCCCTAGTCTTGACTAACTGTAACAGGAACCTAGGCACTTAGCTTACACACAGAAGTCAATGTTTAGATGTCCACAGTACGTAGCTGAATACTACCCAAAAATACCAGAATTGGGACTTCGATCCATATTTCAGGATAACCCTTTCAGCGATATAAACACAGATTATATTTTACTCCTAGAACTGCCCTTTGCATTGTGGGTAATAAATAGCAGTCACATGAGACTCAACTGGTAAGAATTCCAGTAAAGTACAGAAAAATGCTGGTAAAGAGAAGAAAAGCAAGATGAGTTTTTTTCCTAAGTTGTAGTTTAAATATTTCAAAGACAAAGAGCATGTATAGCCAGCTTCTCACAAAGCATTGCCAAGAAATGCTGACTGTACAGCTGGACTGATCCAGATTGACATCAGTGGTAGGACAGTCCAATAGAAGCTTTCAAGAAAGAAAATATTCTTGGCAATAAAACTAAAAATATGACTAGTTATACCAGTTCTGATATAAAATTGGTAGGCGTTCTTCACATTTTTTAAAGGCATTATCAGTTGAAAGCAATCCAAATGGTGATGAGCAAAAAGAGAGCACCTGCTTTTCGTTGATAAACACATACTGTTCAAGACATGAGTTACTGGATAAAGACACATGTGTGTGCTTCTGTAATAACTGCCTGTTAAAGAAATGTCTGGGAAAAGAAAGTAAAGAACAATTAGAACAACATGACTGCATTAAAAAGAGACTTTCATGCTGACTATTTATTAAAAGGATAATTTGTCTTGCCATTTTTAATCATTATCAACAATAGCTGTTTCTACAAGGCTTCCTTCCCCAGCCCAGCTGCCCCTCCTACTTTGCTATTCAGCAAGGCTTGATTTGTATCAAGTTATTTTTGAAATAAAAATATTTTAATGATAGAAAAGAATAATGTTACCAGTCACATAAATTAAGTACTTCAACATTATAATGACTACGTTCCTTTGTTGAGCACTGTTCCAACTAGATCCCAGCCTGAAATAATACCTGAGGACCTTAAACCATAAAATAGAATCCACTATTAAAATCAAGTGAAAAGATTACAGATATGTGGAACATTTATTGCAAAAGTTGTCTAGATCTTTTTTTCCTTGTAACATTTGCCAACAATTGAAAATGTGAAACCTATTCAGTGTACTGTTGAATACTGAGACAAATATTTACCAAAACATATGAAAAGCAACTTAGGTAAAAAATATTACTCTTCACAGCTGAACTCATGCACACTGATTATTTTGCCCTCAAACTTAAGAGATGACATATGGTGATTAAAATAAATATCAAAAAGTTGTACTAAATTATGCATTATGCCTTAAAATATTAGCTGAATTTCAATAAATAATCATAATTTTAAGAAGATAAGAACAAGTATAATTTAAAAGAGGCAGATACAAAATATATTCCATTCTTCTAGGATAGAACAAAAAGATGGGTTTAGTACTTGTCATGTTATCACCTTTCAATTAACTTGCCAAGAAAGTGACAAAGAGGTGATTTCTGAAACTGCAAAATAAAAATTCACACAATAAACTTTTCTGAAGACTCGTACCTGGTCTGAAAATGGTTAAATGTATTCTATGTGGTAACACAGGGATATGACAGTTCATGCATAGATTTAACATTATACAAATACAGATAGAGTGGAATAGATTTTACCCCAAAATAGACTAGAAAAACAGTCTTTGAATGGGATCAGGCAAGCACTGGGAAAAACAAGAATTCAAATAACTCATTTTATTTAAGTAAAATCCTTGAAAATCTTCTCTTAGAAGAATGAATGCAAGTAAGAAAAAGACTTGAACATGGCACTCCTATTTTACAGCTGTAGTATTTAGGCCTTTGGCTGCTGAAATATTTCCTATGCCTCATTATCATAATATAACATCAAACAACCACTATAGTATTCTATTACCATTTTTGGTTTGATTAAATAGAATCGTAGAATGGGTTGGGTTGGAAGGGGCCTTTAAAGATCATCTAGTTCCAATCCCGTTGCTGTGAGCAGGGACATCTTTCACTAGATCAGGTTCCTCAAAGGCCCATTCGACCTGACCTTGAACACTTCCAATGATGGGGCATCCACAACTTCTCTGGGCAACCTGTTCCAGTGTCTCACCACCCTTATTGTAAAAAATGTCTTCATTTTATCTAATCTCAATCTACCCCTTTCTAGTTTAAAACCGTTACTCCTTGTCCTGTCACTACAGGCCTTGGAAAAACATGTCTCTCCTTCTCATAAGTCCCCTTTAAGTATTGAAAGGCCACAATAAGGCCTGCCTGGAGCCTCCTCTCCTCCAGGCTGAACAACCCCAACTGTCTCAGCCTTTCTTCATAGTAGAAGTGTTCCAGCCCTCTGATCATTTTCATGGCTCTCCTTTGGACGCCCTCCAACATGTCTTTCTTGTGCTGGGGACCCCAGAGCTGGACACAGTACTCTAGGTGGAGTCTCACAAGAGTGGAGTAGAGGGGGAGAATCACCTCCCACAGCCTGTCAAGGTCCCTCTGGATGGCATCCCTTCCCACTGCACCACTTGGTTGGGCGTCATCCACAAACTTGCTGAGGGTACACTCAGTCCCACTATGTCATTAATAAAGATACTAAACAGTACCGGTCCTAATATGGACTGCTGAGGAACACCAGTTGTTACTGATCTCCATTTGAACATTGAGCTGTTGGCTGCAGTTGTTTGGATGCGGCCATCCAGCCAGCACCTTACTTATCAAATAGTCCATCCAACAAATCCATATCTCTCCAATAAAGAGACAAGGATGTTGTGCAGGACCATGTCAAAGGCCTTGCAGAAGTCCAGATAGATGACATCAGTTGCTCTTCCCTTATCCACCAATGCAGTCACTCCATCGTAGAAAGCCACCAGATTAGTCAGGTACAATTTGCCCTTGGTGAAGCCACGTTGGTTGTCTTCAGTCACCTCCTTGTCATCCATATACCTTGACATATCTTCCAGGAGGATGTGTTCTGTGATGTTACTGGGCACTGAGGTGAGGCTGACTGGTCAGTAGTTCCCAGGGTCTTCCTTTTTACCCTTGTTTAAAATAGGTGTGATGTTTCCCTTTTTCCAGTCACTGGAGACTTCACCTGACTGCCATGACTTTTCAAATATGATGGAGAGCAGCTTAGTAACTACACCTGCCAGTTCCCTCAGGACCCTGGACTTAAGGATCACAACAGCTCCATTGGGCCTATTTGAAATGTCTTAGGAAAGGATGTATAATGTCATTACAGCATTTATTTCTCTCTATAAAAGGAACTTTAAATGACCAGCTCAGCTTGTCTGTGCTGTAGACATATAGGTGTGGTCAGACGTACTTCACCTCAAAAAATAAAGTTATTATCAATCTATTACCAGTCAACCCTGACAGTTACCAATATATATATATTTTTTTAAAAAAGGCCTTAACAGGTCTACTATGGACATCCAATGTTTTGGAAAACCCTTATGAAACTAAATCAATAATTGGTCCATATTTGTATTGTCTGTCTTCACTGTGACCAGAACCAGGACCAGATATTGGTTAGAATGGTATGAATACAAACACCACATAGAAAACTTCTTCTGCTTCATATACTTTGCATTCATTTATTCCCTAGAGCATGAAGGCATACATGTATGAATATATAAGCCTGTCTAATGTAACTATAGATGTTCTCATTAACCATATAAATATTAATTTTAGTTTCATGGCCTCAAGTTACTTGTGGCAATGATTAATACAAGTTAATTAAAAGGATATAATATTTGGCAGAATGTTTAATTGTTTTACTTTTCAGTTCAATTTATGTCTCTGTGATCTTACATTATACTTAAATAGTGAGTCAGAAGTCATGATCTACCTAACTGTAACTTACACCATCCATTAGTTGATACTCCTCCTTATGTTACTTTTTATTATTGTGCACTGCTGAGTAAATAAGACCAGTGTTTGCACAGTGAAGCTTTCTCTTGCCCTAATCCTTTTCTTCAAAAAATACACATAAAAGAAATCAAAATTCTAATATATTTGAACTGGCTGACTTAAATGAAATTCAGTATTTCTGCTGAAGAAGTATTATAGCTTTATAGAAATTAATTATACTATTTCCTTCTTTTTTTCCTATATCAATCTTTATTTGTGCTAATTCATTTTGACACATACTCATACTGTCAGTTCCAGTTTTTCTTCAAAAAATACACATAAAAGAAATCAAAATTCTAATATATTTGAACTGGCTGACTTAAATGAAATTCAGTATTTCTGCTGAAGAAGTATTATAGCTTTATAGAAATTAATTATACTATTTCCTTCTTTTTTTCCTATATCAATCTTTATTTGTGCTAATTCATTTTGACACATACTCATACTGTCAGTTCCAGTTCTCAGATGAATCACAGTGAAGGACTAGCAGAGTGTGTGGTTGACTCACATTGCCAGTATTAAATGTCTTCAATCGTTGTGTTATTCTCTTACTTTGTCTACGTCCTCTCAATGTCCTACTAACTCTTCTCTGATCTTGAATGATGTAAATAAAAAAATCATGTTGTCTGTAAAACATTTTCCTTTTTCCTCCTATATTTACCTTTCTAAATATTGTAATATTCACCTAATACATTAAATTATAAGATAGTGATGAACAACTATAGATACAACTATGAATCAAGGAAGTAACTGTATCAGCTGAGTCTGTACAGTAATCATTATATTACTTCTTTCCTTTGAAATGTATTACCTTCCTTACTCAATTAAAAAAAAAAAAACAACAAACCAAACAAAAGATATTGAATGGATTCCAAGTCTTTATGCCTTCAGTCTGTTTGTGAGTTTGTGATCTTTACTAGGCTTTGCTCCTGGAACAAAATTATAGCACCAGACTTCCTTAGCTGAACATCAGGAGGGAATTTCTGAAAGTCTGAAGTGGTTATATTAACTGTTCTCTTTTTTACAGTACTCTCGCTGACAAACAGAAGATTCTAATGCGGAGGTTGTCAGATGCTTTTGATTCAATATGCTATTTGGGAGCCAAAACATTTCACAAACACATATTGCCTTTTTTTTTTTTTTTTTTTAATCCTTTTCCCTATCTTTCTTACTCCTCTTTCCTTGCAAAATAGATTTTTCAGGACAGTCCCTTTCAAAATATATTTATAAACATGGAAATTTTTTTGTGAAATGGAATTGTTTTCTTCCAGCCATTGCATCCAGTAGATTAGAGAAGTACTGTTTTATTTTTTTTCTTTTCCTTTTTATTAGAGAAGTGTTTTATTTTTTTTTCTTTTCCCTTTTTTTTTTACCTAAACCACGTTTTTCTCTAATACAGTTGGAGACATTTTTTGGCTTTTCCCATTTACGAAGAGGTTATTCCAAGGCTGTGAATGAGCAAAGCAGAGCACACTGTCACTACACCCATGCTGTCTTCCCCAGTAGTAATCCTTACACATCTGAGACAAGAACTTTCTCCATTTTTAGTTTTACTTTTAAGTTATCCAATATTTTTTATCATACCTATACATATATCTCTATGGAATTTTAAATTCTATTCTGATTATGAAAGGAAAGCCTTTTTTTCTGTGAACACTGTCTTTACCTGTCATATGATAGATCATAATACAGAGTAAAAATGAAAAATTGCTCTTTAAAAGATGAGTTTTGTTAACTTTGTAGACATGACAAGAAATCTGTCTTTTCTTCTGTGAGTTTAGAAGAGAGGTGGGCTGAGGAATGAACCAGCAATGTTAATACTCAAACATGAATGGGTGGAGAAGCAGCCTATTAAGAACTCTTAAGTCCAGCTCCTGAAAAGCTTGACAGCCCATGCTATAAAGCTTGTCTTACCAGTTTACACTAACCTTAATTTACTCATTCACTATATAACACACAAGAAAGTTAAAACTGTCTGCAGTCATCAAATAGGAAAACATAATATAAGCTAATCTTATTTAAGTTTCCCCTCAGTATCAGAATAGCAGGCTATCAAGATTTATTCTGTACATTTTTATTCAACTATTTTCAGCAGTCTCTTGGTTTGTTCACTCTTGACAAGTAAATTGAAAGTTTTTAGGATTTAAAATATCATGGAAGCATGTATTTTTCAAATTAGATTCATGGAATAAATTTACTTAGTTTAGACAGCAAGGGATAGATTCACATATTTTACTCTGCAATGTGTGATCAATTACAAGGAAGATATAGAAGTCCTTATTTTATTCTCACTTTTTGTTTTTTTTTTAATATAGAAATGATCCAAATGATTTTGTTAGAGTCATATCTGATTTGAACTCATACAGTGAGGAAAAAAAATATATTCCAGGCTTTTTTCTTTTCTTTTCTTTTTTTTTTTTAAAACCTTTTAAATCATGGTTGTCTGAGATATTTACGCTGTCCTTTTGATATAAGAAACAACTCCTTAAAGCAAGGGAGATTCAGGTATAGTGCTTTTCAGAGAGCCACTGGCGAAAGATGGGCAAAAATAGGACTGTCACTAGTACAGAGATTCCTTGTAATTTTATCAAAAAATAGAAATAAAAGAGGGGGGAAATGCAGGAAAAAAATCAAACCTCAAGTTCTAATTTCAATATTATAATGAAACACAATTGCATTTCCACTATTAAAAAAAAGATGTTTAGTACTTAGCTATATTACTTCTATAGAGTTGATCTATGGTCCATTGCTTATCATGTTTTCCTTACTACTTTGTGCTGTCTCCTTCTGCTCAAGCTTATTTTTGGTACCACTTGCTTACTTTCTAAGTTCTCCAGCACATCTCAGTGGATTCTTTTTTAAAGTACTGGTGCTAAACTAATAAAAAGTACTATAAATAATAGTATAAATATGAGGCTTATAAATTACTGCTGCAGATGTTCAAACTATTTATAGTAGAAAAAATATGCAAATGATCAAGGAAAACTTGATTGGATAGATCAGTATCACCACTGAGGATACTGATTTTGTAAGGAAATCAACTGAACATGCACTGAATTATACTTTTATCCAAAGATCTTTGCATAACTAAAATAAGATTGATATAGATCCACTTCACAGTGGTCAGAGAATACGTTTTCTCTTCTTACCTGATGCCAAAGGTTAAGAAGGTGATTTGTCTGACTGAACTGCACCTTTGGAGGGCACTGGTTTCAGAACACGGGATACATATTTATGGTCAGTATTAGAGAATTCACAGACCCCCAAAATAATTAATACTGATTACGTGCATTTGTTTTTGCTGTTTGTCAGCTTTTAAACCCTCACAAACTTCTGAGAGTGTTCTGCCATTTGTGTGGCAGTTTTGAAGACTTCCTGCTTCACTCCTTTGAGCTTTATGTGATGATACTGAAGGACTTGCTCAGCACAAAAGCAATCATTTAGGGAAAGGACTGGGATATCAATCATTTGTCAGCCCTGCAGAAACCCATCCATGTATGGAAGAAACAGCCTTGACTAACAGACAATCCCATCTCCCACTATTTCTCTAGGCTATTTTCTGTATTTGCTTTTTGTATTTTCTTCACTGTTAAAATTTCTCCCCAGCAGCAAGCAGCCAATACCACAGCTACCTTCTACTTCAGTGCTGCCAGGAATGCAGTATTTTATAAACACTATCTCATTGCAAAAAGAGGAAATATAGCTCTTTCTCAATCAAAAAATATCCAAAATCACACTTTACTCATTCAAAAGAGAGAATTATTGTTAAGAAAATGTAGCTAAGAGTTCAACAGTTGATGAAAAAGTAAATTTGTCACCTCTAAAAAGAAAAGGGTAAGTAGAGTCAGTCAGTCCATCACAGCTTCAAAGAACTGGTTAGTAAAATTACAGAATTGAAGTGCTGGATCTTTTCTTAAGTCAATGCCGCATATTAGCAATTAATTTATAACAGAAGGCATGGTTAGAGTCAAATTTCAACCCAACCATGAAACTATACAACAACTGAAACATAGGAAAAATATATTTGAAAATCATTGACATAAATACAATAGCTAAAGGAAGAGGGTAAAGTATGAAATAAAAAAAAAAAAAAGCTAATTGTTGATGGAAAAATTTTACTGTCTTGACAAGTAAATTGAAAGTTTTTAGGATTTAAAATATCATGGAAGCATGTATTTTTCAAATTAGATTCATGGAATAAATTTACTTAGTTTAGACAGCAAGGGATAGATTCACATATTTTACTCTGCAATGTGTGATCAATTACAAGGAAGATATAGAAGTCCTGATTTTATTCTCACTTTTTGTTTTTTTTTTAATATAGAAATGATCCAAATGATTTTGTTAGAGTCATATCTGATTTGAACTCATACAGTGAGGAAAAAAAATATATTCCAGGCTTTTTTCTTTTCTTTTCTTTTTTTTTTTTAAACCTTTTAAATCATGGTTGTCTGAGATATTTACGCTGTCCTTTTGATATAAGAAACAACTCCTTAAAGCAAGGGAGATTCAGGTATAGTGCTTTTCAGAGAGCCACTGGCGAAAGATGGGCAAAAATAGGACTGTCACTAGTACAGAGATTCCTTGTAATTTTATCAAAAAATAGAAATAAAAGAGGGGGGAAATGCAGGAAAAAAATCAAACCTCAAGTTCTAATTTCAATATTATAATGAAACACAATTGCATTTCCACTATTAAAAAAAACATTTTTAGTACTTAGCTATATTACTTCTATAGAGTTGATCTATGGTCCATTGCTTATCATGTTTTCCTTACTACTTTGTGCTGTCTCCTTCTGCTCAAGCTTATTTTTGGTACCACTTGCTTACTTTCTAAGTTCTCCAGCACATCTCAGTGGATTCTTTTTTAAAGTACTGGTGCTAAACTAATAAAAAGTACTATAAATAATAGTATAAATATGAGGCTTATAAATTACTGCTGCAGATGTTCAAACTATTTATAGTAGAAAAAATATGCAAATGATCAAGGAAAACTTGATTGGATAGATCAGTATCACCACTGAGGATACTGATTTTGTAAGGAAATCAACTGAACATGCACTGAATTATACTTTTATCCAAAGATCTTTGCATAACTAAAATAAGATTGATATAGATCCACTTCACAGTGGTCAGAGAATACGTTTTCTCTTCTTAGCTGATGCCAAAGGTTAAGAAGGTGATTTGTCTGACTGAACTGCACCTTTGGAGGGCACTGGTTTCAGAACACGGGATACATATTTATGGTCAGTATTAGAGAATTCACAGACCCCCAAAATAATTAATACTGATTACGTGCATTTGTTTTTGCTGTTTGTCAGCTTTTAAACCCTCACAAACTTCTGAGAGTGTTCTGCCATTTGTGTGGCAGTTTTGAAGACTTCCTGCTTCACTCCTTTGAGCTTTATGTGATGATACTGAAGGACTTGCTCAGCACAAAAGCAATCATTTAGGGAAAGGACTGGGATATCAATCATTTGTCAGCCCTGCAGAAACCCATCCATGTATGGAAGAAACAGCCTTGACTAACAGACAATCCCATCTCCCACTATTTCTCTAGGCTATTTTCTGTATTTGCTTTTTGTATTTTCTTCACTGTTAAAATTTCTCCCCAGCAGCAAGCAGCCAATACCACAGCTACCTTCTACTTCAGTGCTGCCAGGAATGCAGTATTTTATAAACACTATCTCATTGCAAAAAGAGGAAATATAGCTCTTTCTCAATCAAAAAATATCCAAAATCACACTTTACTCATTCAAAAGAGAGAATTATTGTTAAGAAAATGTAGCTAAGAGTTCAACAGTTGATGAAAAAGTAAATTTGTCACCTCTAAAAAGAAAAGGGTAAGTAGAGTCAGTCAGTCCATCACAGCTTCAAAGAACTGGTTAGTAAAATTACAGAATTGAAGTGCTGGATCTTTTCTTAAGTCAATGCCGCATATTAGCAATTAATTTATAACAGAAGGCATGGTTAGAGTCAAATTTCAACCCAACCATGAAACTATACAACAACTGAAACATAGGAAAAATATATTTGAAAATCATTGACATAAATACAATAGCTAAAGGAAGAGGGTAAAGTATGAAATAAAAAAAAAAAAAAAGCTAATTGTTGATGGAAATATATTACTGTCCCTTGGATTATATAAACCCTAGTTGTTTCAGTGGCAGTATTTATTTCCTAATGATGCACACCTGTAATATATTGCTAGATCCAGATCAATGAGTTGGTATACCAGATTCATTTCATGTGTGTGTCAGTTTACATTAAAGATAAATTGCCAAGCAAAATTGAGTCAGGCTCAGTGCCAAAGGCAGAAGGTTGTAAATGTAATACAAGCCTTATAAAGGTTGGCAAAGGTAGCTTTCATAACTTTACTTGCCTTGTCAGAATCAAGATAAGAGAAAAATCTGTATGTATGATTTGGACTTCATTAGGTAGGGTCCTTCCTTGGACCTTGTAGAAATTTGGAAGGACTCATCAGTTAATCCAGGCTGTGCAAATAACTGTCATCCTCAAAACAATTTGTCTTTTCTATCTTGCCATTCAGCAACAACAGTGAATGAAAATATTAACACATGGCTTTAAAAAAGCAAATGAAACCCACTGGAATCAATATTTTTTTTTCCCCCACATAATTTAAAGACCATATTCTCCTTAGCTGGTACAGCTTCAATTACAGTATTAATAAAAACGCTGAGAGAATTAGCAGAGAACTTTATGTAAAGATCTTTCAACTTTTTCCAGTCCCCCAAATAAACCAAGTTTATTAATGGCCGAGGCAAATGGTGGGACCTGTTTCTGTCTTGAAGACAGCTTTGTTTGAAGATCAATACTGACATTAGTTATGTAGACTTATCTGGAAATTGAAATTATACCTAAGAGTTTTTATTTTTATTTTTATTATTTTATTTTATCCTCAAAAGTATATTTTCTAGACAAGAACTCGCTGTTTAAGTGAATGCTTAACAGAGTATTTTAACACAGAAACTTACTGGGTGTTTGGAGACAGGGAGCATATCTAGCATTCATGAAAGCTTCAGAAAAAAAGTTTTCTCATGTTCAAGCTAGAATTTCTGCATAGGTCTATAGGTGGGTAGAGTTGGAACATACCCAAGCAGCAGACAACCCTGTGGTAAATCAGAGGATCGGTCCATGTTTGAGTGCTGGACTGTCTGATTCAGTTATATGACTAGAGCTTCGATTTCCTGCTTTATGTGTTAACATCTTAACCGTGGGCTATTTTGAGGTAGCGTTTCAGGACCTCCAGAATGGCTTTACTATAAAAAAGACTATCAACATGTATCAGCTACTGACCTAGGGATACCTGCAATATGCTCACAGAAGTCTGCAATATTGCCAAGCAAGTCTGCCTCCTCTCATGTAATAAAACAGCTCTTTAGTGTCCCAAATATCTAACTTCAAATCAGCATTGTGTAATCCATGAAACTACCTCAGACTTTAATGGGGACTTTGTCATTACATGTTCAACAGTCCATTGAGTGAGTTTGGGAAATAGTATACTCAGCTATACCCTGTGGTATACTCAGTAATGGTGAGTGATTCCTTTTACTGGTTGTGTTGTCTCTTGGATGCTAATCAGTTTCAGTGTTTCTCTGAAATCCTAGGAATGACTTTGTTGAGAGTGGGTATTTTTTTCATGAAAAATATTATCTCATGCACATTTTACCATCCGTGTAGCAGAATAGGTGCAATTGGAAGTTGTAGGAATCAAAAATCTCTACTATTTATCATTAAGACACCAGGAACAGCTTTCATATGTTGCCATGGATAAGAAATAAGCCACATAATAAAATGAGACTTAAGGTAACAAATGGTTAATGTATGTTAGTGAAGAATAAAATCTATTGTGGCGTATCCAATCCAACCTCTGAAAAGGGTGTTTTGTGGCTGGGGGTGTGTTTTTTTTTTTTTGGTATTTCCCTTCTTTTGATGTTGAATTTGGGGCCTTTAACATAGTTCTAAGCAGTAGACACATTACAATTAAATAAAAACTAGAAATTGATCGATATTTTAGTATATTATCTGATTGCAGGGCTGATTCTCAAAAGCCAGTGACTGGAAATCAAAATACTGAAAGGGTCAGAAAAATACCTGTCAAGTATAATTCACTTTCACATTGGCTGCTGGGTGAGGAAGAGAGCAATAGAAAACATTGGAAAAAGTTCCAGAGGATTTTAAGATATTATTGAAGCAATAGCATGAACAAACATAATTTGATTAGAGTCATTCAGCACAGGTTTAAGAGGGGAAACTCATGCTCAAGCAAATTAAAAGGTCTTCAAAGATGTTATTGTCATGAAGTTCTAAGTGACTTCGGGTGATGGTAACGGGATATGGACCTGTTCACCTCTGGGTCATTATTTCAAATTTAGCCAAGGTCAATGGCAACCAAAAGTTGTCAGTATCTTATGGTTTAGTGACCTGTGTGAAATAAGCTGAAGGTCTCCTTTGTATGCTTATTGGACACTAGCCCACATCAAAAAGGCACCCTCACAATTGATGCTGTTGTTGTCAATGAAGGGGCTGCATGGCACGCAGGCTGCACTCCCCTCTGAATTGTGGAGGTGATCTTTCTATGTCAAGACTGAAATATGCTGGGAAGCTGAAGCAGAGATATTTCTAGCAACAGCACCTTTGCTGTACCTGTACAGATATGTGAACAACATAGCTCAAGCACTATATAAAAATAAGAAATTTAAAAAAGAAAAAAAAAGAGAAAAAAAAGAAAACAGGAAAAAGAAAAAATAAAAAAGAAAAAAGACAGTGCTAAAAGCTTGTTCTTTGTTTGTTTTAGTCTGTGTGAATAATTTCCAAAAAGGATTTCACAGAGGACATAGTGAATATTACAGGTTTAACAAAACTACTCTGGAATATAAAGCTCATCGAAATCTGGAGATGAATATGTGTCTTGGGGGAATTTATTATCAAGGCATAAAATAAATAGATTATTTCATTCTATATATGTACACAGTTGAAGTGTCAATGAAATATAATCTGTGCATATGTGGTAGTCGTAAAACTTTTTAAATTTATTGAAAAATATAAGCTCTACAGGTATTTATTAGTAATAAGTTAGTAATGAGTGGTTTTGTTTAATTCAAGTTATGAAGACACTGATCAAGGATAGCGATCTGAGATGTCAGAGACTGGAAAATAACCCAAACCAATCCTGAGAACATTTTTACCTAAAATCTATTGCCTAATATGACTGCTCTGGGTACTGCTTATTTTTTTGGAAAATATAAGCTCTACAGGTATTTATTAGTAATAAGTTAGTAATGAGTGGTTTTGTTTAATTCAAGTTATGAAGACACTGATCAAGGATAGCGATCTGAGATGTCAGAGACTGGAAAATAACCCAAACCAATCCTGAGAACATTTTTACCTAAAATCTATTGCCTAATATGACTGCTCTGGGTACTGCTTATTTTTGTTTATTTGTTTGTTTAATTACTCATTCTCCAACTCAGCTCATGATTCTGTCTGCACAGGTTTGTCAGATTATTCTGAAGTCCAGAGTAAAAGTTGTCCCTGAAAAGCAAAGTGGTCATTTCACTCCTCCTCCCTCCAGACTCTCCGTGCCACACTTCCTGGGCTCTAACCACAAATTCTGCTATGACTAAGGAGGAAGCCTCCTCCTTATTTCCACGCCCAGGGACTATGGCAAAAAAGAAATGTTTTGAATCCAGAATGACTGTAGGTGCCTTCTGAGGCAGACATCAACTCACGCATATCACTTGCCTGATACTGAACATTATCTGTCAATATGTTGTACTGCAATAGTAAGCACTAAATTCAATGATCCATATATGATAATTGCAGAAATAGAAACATATTGTACACGCAGCAGCAGATTTCAGAAAGAGAGATCGCTAAGACAACTTGTTTAGGTTAGAAATTACCTAATGCTGACAGTATGTCAAATGAGATGGATAAAAAAACAGTTAATATAAACTTAGCAGAAAGCACTGAAAAACAAACCCATTGAAAAAAAGTCTTGCTCTAGCTCTTCTTTTCAGTGTATGAATATTTTAGCTGGCAGGCTGCAGGTTTAAAAAACAGGCTAAAGGTTCTTGTTTAAATTAGTTTTTAGATAAAGATATAAAACATTCCCAATCTTAAATGCAACTTTTAAAACCTGTCATTAGAAAAATGAGGACAAAGGACAATTCCAGTTTCAAATATCTCCTAGTAGGTATGGTGTACAGCAAGAAATTGGGCTGCACCAGTACAATGCAGAGATCCAGTATGGGATTTCATTGCTAATTTTCACCTAAATATAAAACAGTTTTTGCAAAAAGTGTCAAAAAAGAAGTTAACTAGTTTCTCTTAGTTCTGGGCTGTTTATGCTTACTACTGTGCTGTGACCACTTTCTAATATGAAGGGGTTTAGCCCTTAAAGTCTTAATTGAGAAATCCCTTTATTATTAGGACCCCCCTTCAACTGACCTTTTTATTTGAATCCAGTTCCACTGATACAATCATACACTAAATGGTCACAGGGTTGGGTTTAGAAGCATCTGAACACATGAAATCCCATATGCAAGAGAAGATGCAAAATACCAACAGTGAAAAAAGGGAAACTTTGGGCTGAGGGTTGTATTTAATTATATATGGGTGATAGACTACAACAGGATAACACTTGTATTGTTTAGGGGTTAAAAGCAGAGGAAACATAGTTTAACCAGGAAATGAAAAGTAAACAATGGATAGAAACAGAAATATGTCACTATAATGATAATAACCACATGGAATAATTTGCCACCAGGGTCAAAACAGCAAATGGTATCAATCAGATAACAGAACAAGCCATTTTCTGAAGAAGAAACAAAATGGAGGTAAAAGTGACTTTTAACCCTGCTTTTCAGCTCAGCTTTTCCACTTTAAGAACTCCTTGTTTTCTATATAGTGCTACTCTATGGATCACTGATCATATCTTTCCAAAATACGCATCATGGAAATAGTAAAGCTGAATTACTTTTTTTATAAAGTACTTTGTAAATGTATCATATATAATAGAGAGAATTATAGAGTGTTATTATAAATAAAAAGAGCAGTGGGGTTTTTTTAAAGATTCCCCCCCCCAATTCTTTTTCAGAAAAAAAGACCAACAATTTGATTTATTCTTAAAATGAAAAAATCCAAAATATCCACTCTATTTTTTTTTTTTTTTAATAATTTACTCATTTTTATTGTATTAATACATACAGGTGTAACAAATGGAAATATCAAAACTAATTTCTACCTTTTAAACCTCTCATTGCAACCCTTCAAAGCAAATCTTTCTTCAGATTTTCATAATTTCAAGAATCTTAAACAATTACTTTAATCAAAATTCCAATTCTTGATAGAGGAAGTTTTAAATTATTTTGCCCAAACTCAATATGATGTTTTGACTGAATGTTCTTTCTTTGCTTTCAGAAGAAGAACAAACTCCAGGAATCATGCTATCTGCCTCTTTCGTTGCTTTGGGTCAGCTCAGGTTTACAGTTGGATAGTTTACATTCCTCAGTTCATATACATAGCTACATCCATGCCAACCATTCTTCACTCTAGATGCATAAAAGTGGAAATATCCAAGTGCTCCCAGAAGCGCCTTGTAATAATACGTATTTCTGCATAATAATATATGTTACTAGCATATGCACTAGCAGCATATGCTATTCTAGAGCATAATATAAAAATATTTATTAATCCATAAATTCAATTTTTTAATTTTGAAAAGTTAGGGGTGAAGGGGGAGGCGTCAAACTTCTATATCCCTTTGTCATGGTGAATAAACCATGTTTTAGTGTGGTTTGTCATTCATAAATTATTCTCTTTTCTTTCTATCTGTCCATCCACCTGTAACAACAGATACCTACCTATACCAAGTGTCGTGGTTTAACCTCAGTTGGCAACTGAGCACCACACAGCCGCTCGATCACTCTCCCCCCCGGTGGGATCGGGGAGAGAATTGGAAGAGTAGAAGTGAGAAAACTCGTGGGTTGAGATAAAAACGGTTTAATAATTGAAATAGAATAAAGTAATAATAATAATAATAA
>NW_008794260.1:252290-256498 GCF_000699145.1 Aptenodytes forsteri
TCCTAAATCCAAAACACAGCACTGTACCAGCTACTAGGAAGGAAATTAACTCTATCCCTGCCAAAACCAGGACACCAACACAGATAGATAGAGAGATATGTAGATAGATACATGGATAGATATGATGAATAAAATCAGCTTTTAGCTATTTCAGTGGATCACAGTACATAAATTCTACTGAAGCAGTTATCCACAGGATTACTCTCATCAACAAAACGTTAAGCAATGATCTCTGGAGAGCTGGTTGGCTATAGTTGCCCCTTTGCATTGCTCTAAGGTGTTCCTAATTAAAAAGAGATACATATACATGAAATAATTTCTTAATTATACTTTCTCTGTATAAAGTCTCACTGGTCCCACAGACAACTGTTGGATAAGAGCAGGATGTGAGGCATTTATTTGGTGGTAAAATATAATCCACAAGATGTTAAAAAATCTACCACTTGTAATTTCTTTCTTTCTGCCACACCAACATTTTTGTATTTCTGGTATGGAACTCTGCTAATCAAAAGGATTTTTGCAACTTTTGCACGTCTTGCCATAATATCTTGTGCTTCATTCACCTTACAATCCAATTATACCTGTTTTATGTGCCGTCCTTTTTCATGATTTGTTTGTGAAAGAAGCAATTATAAACATTTATGACACATTAAGTCAATGCAGAAACTCAGCCTCCTGGTTCTCAAATGCATTAGAAAAATCATTATTTTATGGCATTTAATCTACTTCCTGGAAACTTCCAGGCAATGAGATACAGTGGGGTATCATGGCAGAATGCTGCAGAATGTATAATAGGCAGCAATCTTGTTTGACAGAGAAACTGATTCATTGACCTAACAGGTCTTTTCCATCTCTAACCTCTATGAATCTATGATACTCAAACATACTGCAGCCAAACCATTTCAGCATGGTATTAATTGCTCTTTTGCACTCTCTCTGTGTTTACATGTATGTGTGTATGTGTGCTGTTTTGTATAAAAACAAAGCATCCTGTGTTCCAATGGGTTTACCCAAAACTATATAATGTTTAATATTCTGCTTTTCTGTTCTCCCATAAATTATTGTGTCCAGTATTCTGCATCATAATCATCCTAATACTTCAATTTTTGACATTTCATTCCCTTTTATCTTACCCCTGAATCATACTTGCTTATGTATGTTATACATGTGCACCTACAATTGAAGGAAGATAAAATACGAAAGCCTCTAAAACTAATAACTGTTGTATTTTGAAATGTTACAGCAGCCTTGAAAAAGGTAATGATTCATCCAATGCTGGCCATAACACATAAAGGTAAATGTTAAATATTCCTCTGTCATTAAAATTGACATGGTGGTAAATGAAAGAATTTCCTTTTTATTTATTTATTTATATTTGGCTACACTGTTAATGGAATGTCTGCTTAAAAACAAAGAACCCTTCACTAGTGCTTACTTTTTTTCCTCATTTATCTTACATACTATCAACAAGAATCAGCTTTCCCTCTGCAAAAAAACCTAACTGCTTATCACCCAGATGATATGCAAGAAAAAGCTCCGCATTTGTGGGCAAACTCTTATCTGTGGCATGCAGAAACACATGAAATATCAAAATAGAAATGCATCAACATTAATGTCAGTGAGGAGAAGGGAAGCAGGACCTGCCACTTTGATTAAAAGATCACCTGACAGAACTCCTTCCTGTGCACGGAGAACAAATATATAACTCTGGCAACCAGGCAGAGTTGCTGTTTTCTCAAGTCACAATTATTAATTGCTTTGTAATCTTTGTTGCACCTCACTCTAGTTACCCTATAGCACGTAAGACTGAGGGCCAGACTTCTTTGTTTATATTTGCTCCGTATCAAGTATATTAGACCTGTTTCTTCTTAGATGGGAGATTAGCTTTCTACAACTGTTTATGCCTCTCCTGTAATGAGCCTTTTCGTTAGTGTTTTATATGAGTAGTTTTAGGTAATGGACTTTCCAGAACTAGCAAGATTTTTTTTTTTTATGTCTTCTTGATTTGTGAAATAACCTGGTGTATGTAAATGGTAGATTTCTCCTCTCAGAGCGACTGCTAGTCAGGAACTGTACCTGTACTTAAAACCCATGTAATATCACTATATTTAAGCTGTTATTCAGCATCACAAATGGGTAAGTGCCAGTGAAATGGCACCATCAGAAACTCATCGTCTAGTCCAGTGCCACAGGTACTTAGACGAAACAGTCCAAGTGTCTCTGTATCCAGCTGTTACACACCACTGAATATTCTACCCCTCCCATCATTTAGTTTAGTTCAAGAGAGTCCTTGTTTTCAATAAAAGAGTTTCCTGAAAACCTGACAAACTATTTTGTTCTCACTGCAATTTTTTCAATTTTATTTCCCACTCCACCCCTGAAATTAGGGCAGTAAAGAACAGAGATGATCAAAAGCCACTGGCAGCTGAGGGATTCAAATGTGGAACCAGCACTGGTTACTAACTGCCCATGCTATCAGGATCCTGGCTTATTTAAGTACGTTCAGTTTCTAGTAAGGAAAGGAGCAGACCATACTTGATTTAGCTGTCCCCATCAGCAGTCTTCAAGCCTAATCCTTATCTAATGCGTAGCCTTTAGAAGGGATATAAAAACAGATTTTTACTCTCCCCATTCAAAATATAAGCAGACTGCAGTCAGACCCTATGACATTTGGGTACCCCACACTGAGTACCCTAACAGTGGTTTTGCTGCTCTGCACTTAATAAAGCTCTGCAGTAAGGCTCTAAAGAAATGTCCTTAAGAACATGCAGCCAATTATCATAACTAAAAGCATTATATTGCTATTCTTAAAAGGTTCTGGGTAATCTAGTGTTGAAATTGTACTGCACAGAATATCTTTTTCAATATATAATTTCATGGAACGCTATGTTTCTCTCCTTTGACTTTCACTGCCCCATCAGATTACTTCCTCACCCATAATTTCTGAAATCTCTTTGGCAGCATATAACGGCTTGGGGAAAATGTGTGTTGCTTTTTGTGTCCTTTCAGGCTATTAATCATTAGTAACCTTGTATTCAGAGTTAGTTCATTAAATATGTATGCTTTCTGGTAATCTGATGCCTAATATATATTACAAACATTGTGCACTAACAGCAATTATATTCTCTCTAATGGGTTTTGTAATTGTAGTACCATGTTGGAGAAGCCTGTGAAGTCTGAAATTCTAAAAATATCAGTAAAACAGATTCTGCTAAATGACAGCTCAGTAACAAACACATGGAGAAAGGTATTAGTTTGGAACATGATAGGATAAACTATATAGGGAACTGAATAATTAAGATTCATCTTTGTTTCAATCTGATGAAGAACAAAGAGATGAGGGGAAAAAGCATATCACAAACATACTGCAAAATATCAGGGCACTATAATGTCATTGTTTAGTTCACATGTTCTCACTGCTCTAAACCTAGCCTACTTCAAACTTGCTAAAGCGTTCTTTTTTTCCCCAGTGCAAATGATCCTTTTGAGAATCAAAGACTAGCAGAATATTCTTGGTGGAGATCTCAACAGATTTTCCACTTTCTGCAACTACACCACTAATATTTACCAAAAACATTTGAATAACAGGAAAACAAATATCTCAAATGCCTTTAATCTATTTGTCTTATGCTGGTAAGCCTTCAATAATAAGGGCAAAACTATGTTACTAACTAAAAAAATATAAAACCAAACCCAACTATAGACCTTTATTTGTGGGATTTTTTTCCTCTGTACTTGAATGAATTTTCATAGAATATGATGAGCTGTCAACAAATATTTGACATGCTTTAGAACTGATTTAGAAAACTTATCTGGATTATAGTTGGCAGTAGCAAGTTGTGTTCTTTAGGTGCATAATGAAGCTTTGCTCTGATTGTAACCTCATTGAGGAATATTTATTAAAAAAGGGGCGATGAGAGTATTCTTTTTTCAGTTACAAATGTTCTAAATATAGTTACTTATGACATTCAGAAATATCACTGGTATAGAGCAAGGTCCATGAAATTTGAGGAGTGCTGACTCCAGAATTTCCAACTCATTACAGGTGGTGAGGGATCACTCTGACTGAGATTCCAAAAGATATTCTGGCATCTAATATCTTACATTTCTGTGGTACAAGAAAATATTTAAGGTTCTTGCTAGGCTATTGTCGTGGTTTGATCTCAGTTGGCAACTAAGCACCACGCAGCCGCTCGCTCACTCCCCCC
>NW_008794260.1:256760-296967 GCF_000699145.1 Aptenodytes forsteri
AGCCTTCTCAGTCGGTAGAGCATGGGAAACTAAAAAGTCCTTGGCTAGTGTAAGCATTACCTAGCAACAACTAAAACATCGGTGTGTTATCAACTTTGTTCTCATCCAAATCCAAAACACTGTACCAGCTCCTAGGAAGGAAATTAACTCTATCCCTGCTGAAACCAGGACAGCTATGTTAATAAAAAGCTGTCTTACACACACACAAAGGAGCACAGAGGAACAAGGGCAGGTGGGGAGCCAAAATAGTACCCTGCCCTGGTTAATCCCATGCCCACCGTAGGAGAGCCGTCAGCCCATTAAAGGCTCCTCCATGCACGCAGGAAAGCCACCAGCCTATCAAAGGCTCCTCCACACACACGAAGGAGTAGAGAGGCATGACAGCAGATGGGGGAACCCAATAATCCAGCCAGGGACACAAGCCCCCGACCTGTTCCCTCCTGGGGCTGTCTCAAGGGACCCTCCAGCCCCATGGGTTGGAGCACCATGAGTCACCTGCAGCAGCCCTCTGGAATATCTTTTGGATGGAAAGGTGTTATTGCCTACCTAAGTATGAGACACATTATGGGATGCATGGGAAAAATATTTTTGGATTGTGCAACACTTATTTAGGGATGTTTAACAGATGAACCAAACATGGGGAAAGGGAAGTATCAAGGCGGTTTAGGAGAAACAGGTATGGTAAAATAGAGAGATAAGGAGATAAAAGGGGCAGGGTGCATGAAGACAGGTGTCTGGTAAGTACACTTGTCTGGCCATGTCCTGTACCTGATCAGCGCAGTTTGTCCTGCTTTCTTACTAAACACCACTCATAACTATTTTCCTGGGTGAGGGGACTTTATTCTGTGTGTGTGTGGTGATCTGTACCAGCAACTGGAGTGGGGTGCAGCCTCGGCAGCTCATATGTCCACATGCCAGCGACTGGGGAGACAGAGTGTCTACCAGCTACTGGAGGGATCTGCACTTTATATACATTTATATTTCTATTAACAGACCTTCACATTGATCAGCCAGAGAGAGTAACAGGTTAAGGCCATTTGTGTTGTGTGTTTCTGTGTGTGTTGATTTGCATGGCTGGCTGTATATATAGTGTATATGCACCCTATAAGTGTGTTTGTGGTGTGCCTATCAGGAATACCTTCTCAGCCTCACTGCTGGTTGGACCCAGGGGCATGGAGCTACTGCAGCTTTGCCTCTCAGGTTGTTGGATTCAGCAAATCCCTAACAGATCTGAGCCATCAAATTTTTTCAGATTTGAGATTAGTTTTTTTAGAATATGTAATTTATAGGAGGAGCTTGCTCCCTTCAGCTTGCAAATGGTCATCAGCTCCTCATCCCAACAAATTGCTGTTAAATTATTTCATTGAACAAACTATGAATCTTGATGAATGTATTTTATGTTATTTGGAAATTTCAAGTTAATTGTTTTACAAAATATGTAAATGTTTATATCAGCATTTACTAAGAGCCGTTCTTGTCTGTCAAGAAAGACTCAGTGGAGTTAGAGAAGGCACAGAGAAAGGCAACTTAAACAAATAAGGGAACAGAACAGCTACTTTTTTAAGGGTAATTTGAAAAGGCTAGGACTCTAATTTGAAAAGGAGAAGGCTAAGAAAGTACATTAGTAAGATTTAGGGAAAAAAAAGGAAGGTGGTGCATAAGATGAATACAGAACTGTTATATGCCAAATCCCACAGTACTGGACATAAGGGGCTCTCACTGAAGCTAGTACAAGATAAACAGATTTTTAAAAAAAGCACTTAAAACATTAGACAATACAATTCTGAAATCTATTGCTATAGTAGTTTGTGGGTGAAGACTATATCAGCAGGCTCTAAAGTGGATTAGAAGAATTCATAGATAGCCAGTCCATAGACAGATATTAAAGTGAATGCATAGGAATGTACCCTATAACATCCCTAGTTTAATGACTATGGATAATAGAGTTTACAAGGGAAATGGACTGCAGTAGCTAGGTTTGTATGCTGTTTTGAAATGGCATATCCCACTGACATTACTGGAAGCAGGACTAAGTGGATGGTTGCTCCGACTCCAAGAACATTTCTTACATTCTTATTTTTATGTACTTCCATCAGGTTCAAGAGTCCATTTTCTTAAGTGTTACACAGATGTATTCCATAAATTTGTGATTGAAGGTCCTCATTCTGCAGTTTTTCACATTAAGGTGTACTTTTGCATGCACAGTTTATGTAATTTTCACTGTCACACCAGTGTAGTAAAAACAATAACAAGTTTATGGCCTGAGACTGTTAAAAGTTGCAGAAAGATAAAATGATAATTAAAGAAATAAGTTCCAGAAAGGAATTATAGTGACAGCTAATCAACTTAGCATTAGCAGCATGAATAAAATATCAGAACAGGAAATATTGCTTAGAACCACAATCTTAAAATATAACATTAAAAGCATTTCAGGCGTTTGCTAGGAAGTAACCAGGTACAGTCAATAGACATTGTATTTTTAGAAGATTCTTTAAAGCCAGTTAGAAGAATCTTCTGGTTCGGTCTCACTATTTAAAGAAAGCTCTGCTGTTAAGTCAAATGGTTTGAGAGAATGCTGTTTCCTCAGAGGACATAATAAGACAATTTACAGTTCACCATTTCTATTGCAGAACATATCCCCTTCAGAAAAGTAAGAAATTATAGTAAACGTAATATTGTTAATGGATAAATTAGAAAGATTGTTATTCCTTGACCTTGGACAAAATCATGACTTTGAGAAAGACCTCCATCAATTTATAAAACTTACTAATTGGCAAAGATGTTATCAAGAACTTATGAGGAAAAAAACATCTTTTCTTTCATAGTTTTGCTTTGCTCATCCCAGAATGTATTGCCTTTTTAGCTGAAAAGAAGATTGAGTAAAATATTCGGCTAGCTAGTAACAGGTAAGCTGTTTTCAGTCCAGGTATGAAGAAAAATAATAAATGTATCTGCTATCCACCCATAAAAATAACACTAGAAAGACAAGTTGTGATATTATACACCTGATGATTCAGTGCCTGTGACCCCTCTCTTATCTGAAGATCACCCTCATGTTACCCATTGCTCTACAGAGCTCCCATTTAAAGCAAATTACAACCAATAAGATAATTTCAAAATAAATACATCATTAACATCTCTAAAGATTATAAATTTAGAAAACAGTGGTATGCTATTGGTATGCAAGCCATATTTGTCTTAATTTTCAACATGGGCAACCCTTTAAGTAGCAGCAGTATCGTGTATCTGATACTACTGCTGGAATAATTAAAGCAAAATCTTTGGAAGTGTCTCCTGATAGGGAATGCCTCTTGGGTGTAAGGCAAGATTTGAAACTGTAAGGGATACTTTTAATCAGTGCTAACTGCCAATTGTTCCCAATATTCAGACTCTAAAATTAAGCATAGATCGTTTAATACTCTAGAAATTCTCTTGTAACCTGAGAGGAGTCTGGAAAACTTGGGCATCAACTGCCTGCTGTGTGGGCAGAACCTAAATTAAATATTTAAATCTATTGTCTGGGTCTGCTGGTGTAAAAATAGTGTGTAAAATCAGTAACTGTCCCAAAAATCACTCTCAGAAACATAGATGCCCAGTTTAAATAAACAGAACTAATAAATCTGTTATATCTGTAACTTCTGTGATTCCATGATTGCTGTAAAGATGTTTTGAATGCATCTATTTCTATGCAAATTCAGTGTGAATATGTCTGTTTATATGCAAATGAAACAGAATATGAAAATGGATTTTTTTAAAAGATGATTCACTTTTTAAATATAACCACTAAAATACACTGTAATATCATTGTTATTTTGATGTAATTGCTATAATTTCTTTGAAAATTTCCATCCAAATTCTATTGGGTGCTGGGTATATCTTAGATAATAAAATCTGTTAACATAAAATTAAGGATAGCGTCAGAAGCTTGCAAGCAAGATTCTTTGCAAAAACATCAAAAGTTGTGAAAAATATAGGGATAGGAACTTCAAAGTTAAAGGCAAAATTAACATTTCAAAGCAAGAAAATGTATAGTTAAGATTTCCAAATTACCTTAACCCTCTTTCCTTAGACAGCATGCTCATACTCCTCTTTCTTCCTTTCTTCAAGACATTATTCTTGAGTCTAGTTTTCCTGAAAGAACCTTAAAAAGTGTAAACCTCATGCACTGAGTGTTCACTTTTATAGATTAATGCTAAGCACGTGTCCCACAAACTATAGTCACGGGATGGTTTTCTTGCCTAAAAACTGGGTCTGTATTCTGTGAATTGGGCCAGCATTTTACATTTCCCATAACACATTATTCTTAAAGAGCACTGGAATCTCAGGTGCTCTTCAGGACTTGGTGGTGAAGACCAATTTATTTTCAGGCTAACATTCCTTTAAGGGAAATGCACGAATGTGACTGTGTTAACCCCATGACTAAGTATTTAGTTGGACTGGAGAACAGTTCCTGTGTAGAGGAACTTTTTATCCTCCAAAACAAACCCTGCCAGAGCAGGATGATTCTGAAAAACAGAATGAGACTAAAAGGATGGAATTCTTTTCACTTCAGTCATCTAAAAGAAAGTCCTCTAAGCCTAGACACCTTCTATACCCAGTGAATCACCTCCAGAGATTAAATCATCCTATAGTTCTTAAAAGGGCTGTGGCTGATGGACCAAATCAGTGAATTTCTGCTCAAAGAGGCTCCAGCTCAGACCAGGGCCTTGTTCAGTCAAATTCTGAATATAGACAAGGATGGAGTGACTGGTAACATTCACAGTGGAAAATGTTTTCGTAGTGCTTGACTGGAGTTTCCTTGTGTCCCTGCCTTTCCTCTAAGCAGAATGCACCTCCAAGAGAGCCTGGCTCCATCTACACCCTCCCATTAGGTAGCTGAAGACAGCAGAAAGGTGTCCACTTCCCCTACCCTACTACAGGTGAACAAACTCAGCTTCCTCAGTCTCTATTCATACACCAGGTACTCCAGACTCCACTAGTCACCTTGGTGGCCCTCCACTGGACTTCAGTAAGCCCATGTCTTTGTCATACTGCAGAGCCCCAAATCAGGCACAGCACTCCAGGTGCAGTCTCACAAGTGCTGAACAGAGGGAATGAATCAGCTCCCTCTACCTGTGGGCAACACATGCTGAAACAGCCATGTAACTGGTCTTTGCTACAAGGGCACACTGCTGCCTTATGTTCACCTTGTCCATTAGGACCACAAGGTCTTTTCTGCAGAAGTGCTTTCTAGTCAGTCAGCTTGGGGTTTTCCATCCCAGGTGCAGGACTTTGTATTTTCCTTGGCTGAACTTCATGAGGTTCTCATCAGCCCATTTCTCCAGCCTGCTGCCCTCAGAATAGCAGTTCTACTCCTCCCCAGACCATCATCTATGTCCTTAATTAGGAACTTAAATATAATTGGCCTTGGTATGAACCCCTGAAGGTTACTCCTAATATCCACTGGACAATTAGATCTTTTACTGATGACCACAACACTGAGCCTGTCACTCCAGATAGCTTTACAGTCCATTTATGCAGTTCATTTCTCACTACTGAAGTGTACATTGAACTTAGGTCTCTCACTTCTTTGAAAATTGCTTTATGCACACGTATATTGCTGATACACAACAGAATCTTAGATTAAACACGTCTTTGAATAGATTTAATAATATATATCTATCTCTCTAAAACACTTATCATAACCTTCTCCTAGGGGCCTGACCTATCTCTGAAGCACACTCATGGCCTCTTTTGATGTCCAAACCATTCTCTGTGTGAACTAGTACCTTGCTTTTTGAGGTAGGATCTCTCATAAAACATATGTAAGTCTTTAGCCTAATGGTGTATTAATTGTCTTTCATATCTTCAGGTAAAAAGAACATGCCTGCATGAAGATTTTGGTTTGTACTGACTTAACATTACTAACAATAGTACCAATTGATCTCTTTCTTACAAACTGAACAATCACCAGGTTAAAGCTGAAATAGAAACTTCATTGTTTTGATTCTAAAATCATAATGCACTAAAATTCTGATGAAAAAAAATTCACCTTTTGGATTAAAAAAAAAAGAAAAAAAGAAAAGCAGTTTAACACAGCTCCCTTTTAAACAGAAAATCATGAATCTTTGAGAATTTCAGCCTCAAATAGTTTCCTTTTTAGATGAGAATTATGACTTCTCCAATAACTTATTCGCAAACTACCTATCTAATAATTTATCAGCAGGAACTAATGAACTCCTACACAGGATACCATTTCATTTAGGCTAGAAAAATACACATTAAATTGCAAGTCATCCATACAGTCTATATTCAAAGTACAAGTGAAAACTTAAGTACAGAGCTTCTATAACACACAAATTCAATAAATAAACTACTTATTATCATAAAGCAGACTGAGAAACACCGGAATTGCCTCTTTCTTCCAATATTCCATTTACTTTAATGCATTGTCTCAGTGTTATATTGATATAAAGATGTTTGAAAATGGTGCCTGTAATCTACATTTTTGATCTGTTTAAAGAGCTGCTGGCTTCAGCAAAACATTAATGCAAATCTAATGTACCTGCTGGTATGATTAGCTGAATCAAATGATGGCATTTAAGTAACACCTAAATAATCTTAATTAGGATCTTCAGCTCATCTTAGCACTTGGAACTCTACAGATGGATAGTCTTAATTATCAGCCTTTTGATTAGGATAACAGCTCTAATCAAGATGATGTGGTTCTGATAGACAGCGTATCAGTAAATTAATGACTGTTGTTAAGAGGAAAACATAAGTGAAAAACAAGAGCTGTCTGCTGTCTGGAACATGGTAAAAGAATAAAGTCTACAGTATGTGAAGAAATTAATGTTTTGTGGGAAGAACATAAGTATTCACATTTGGTATGTGTGGAATTGAGCCAATAACAACGCCTACTCCCAGTTTTCCCCATTCTAATCCCTCACACTAAATATGGCTATGAGTTCTCTCTTGCACAGTCACAAATCATAAGTAATGCAAATTAGTTTATAAACATTCCTTTTTGACACCTTGTGATTTTATGAAAGTCCGATGGACACAGGGCATTTGAACCAATGCCAATGAAAAGGTTCCATATGTAGGTAAAAGTAACAAATGGCTTGTTAGTGGGTGCTGTTCATTTGAAATGGAGGCCATAAATTTAAATGTATTGCTACATCACAAGAAACACAAAACCATATATGAAAATGCAACACTCTTGCAGCCAAGTTACATGGTGTAACTTCCGCTTCTGAGATGTTTCATCATTCACTGCTGGAAAATTAATGGAAATGTCGGACTAATTAGGATACCATGGCAGAATATGGCAAAGTGTTTGTTATTCAATATCCAGATATTGAAATTATGAGTTAAGTGTTTCCAAAAAAACATTTAATTAATCCTAATGAAGAAAACTGTATATTTTATTTATATATCAGTAACTGTTTTTAGAAGTTATTCTGTATTAACAAATGAAGGGCATTGAAATGTCAGCTCTTTTTGCCTAGTCCAGATCATTATACTGAATCATTTCTCACTTCCTGATGAGGGTGAGACCTATGGGAAAACAATTGTTTTCAACTTTAAGTGAGTATCTTGGGCTTACTTTCTGATGCACTCCAATTTCCTTACTAAAATAAACAAACTTCACCACTATAGTTTGGGGAAAGCAAAAAACAAAACAAAACAAGAAACACCCCAAACCACACAAAACCAACTGAACTCAAAGAGAAAGAGCATAGTGAAAGTGGAAGATAGTATCTGGAGGTGAAAGACAGGTATGTTTTGGGGGAAGAAATAGGCAAGACAAGAAAAGCAACTGACTCCTTAAATAACAAACACTGTAACAGTAGCTTATGTACATTGGCTTATCAATGTGTTCTTTGAATATTCAAAGAATTTGGTGGGAGAGAAAGCTTAAGGGTTTGCACTTTTCCATTTTATTTCCAGGGAACCCTGGCAAATCCATGCTACCTATATAAACACTTAGCATGGAAACCAAATGCTCTACAGAGAATGACCTATCTGTTATAATCTAACTAACCCCGCATGCCATGACAGTTAATGAGCTTAACTGATTAGGACTGGGTTTGGACACATGAAGAGGGAAGTTTTCAGGGGCAAGTGGAAGTCATAAATGCTTTTGAGAGATAAAAAGAAAAGAATTTTAAAATACTGACACTAGCATCAGATGGCACTCTTCCTAAAATAATCCTTAGAGGAAATATTAATGAATCAGAATTTTCTTGATCATATGACCTGACAACCAGTCAGGTCACACACTGGAAGACCTCCCCTTGAAAGTGGAGGAGAGTAATGAGACTAATCTAAGAATGCTCAGAGCGCGTTAATAGTGACAGTTTCCCAGTGATGTAAGATTTCCACCTTAAATTAGCAAACACTTGATTGTTTTATATAAGATACCAGGTCAAGACTCAGCATTTTCTTGATCATATGACCTGACAACCAGTCAGGTCACACACTGGAAGACCTCCCCTTGAAAGTGGAGGAGAGTAATGAGACTAATCTAAGAATGCTCAGAGCGCGTTAATAGTGACAGTTTCCCAGTGATGTAAGATTTCCACCTTAAATTAGCAAACACTTGATTGTTTTATATAAGATACCAGGTCAAAGAGTCCCATACAAACAGTATTCATCTTACAAACAGTATTTAGTTGAGATTAAAAAAAAAGATATTATGGTTTGTGTAATTTCATGCAGCTTTCCCTCCTCCTTCAAAACCCCTCCCCAAACCCAACACAGACACTAAAGAGAAATGATCCAAAGGAAAATTTGGGGATTAAATTCTCCAATTATGCTGTCAGGTGGGACATGATCAAAGGTATATCTTGAAGTTCTAATACATGCAAACACAAGACAGTTTGTAACAGATTAAGAGGAACATGAATGTTAAAAATATGCAAATAAAATGCAAATAAAGCTAGACTTTAAGCCTCAATATACATATGACTTTAGTATAAGCAAAGTATACTTACTGGTGCATTAATTTGTTTCTACTGTCTGCTTGTCCTCCAATTTTAATTGTGCTACTTTGGCCCACTGCATATTTTCTCACACTTCTGATACAAATTTTAGACTTAAGCATTTAGAAAAAGAGAGGAATAACAGAGGAAACAAAAATTATAATAAACTATTTCCTCATTTTCTTATGTGCATACTTTTAAATATATCAGTCTGCTATATATAATTAAGACAGGTTTAAAAAGTATGTTACATTCTCTACATGTCCCAAAATCCCTTGTGAATTGTGTGTTTCACAAGGACAGGATCCAGAATCAGACAATGCATAAAAGGTAATACCTTGATAATCCTTCATCTAGCCTCTACCAGCCTAGTAAATCCTGTATTTAGAAAGGTAATATATGTTGACTAGAGTAAGCAGAAATATGTAGTTTATTAAATCAGCCATTAAATAGCATCTAAAATGTATTTATTTTATACATCATACCATCTAACTATTTTAATTAATTGATTTTTAATAAACATTTGCATAGTGCTTGCTGTAATGTCAGTTAAATGCCTATTTGTAAGTAAATAACCATTACCAATTTGCATTTATAAAGTAGGACCCTGATCCTGCAAGTGGAACCACACTGATGGATTCTGGTACCACACTGTCCCCAGTAGGACACTGTGGAAAACACAGGAGAGCTCACAAAAGTCCAAAGGAAATAAAAAAAGCTCTGGTACAGTTTTTGTTTGGGGGGGTTGTTTGTTTTTCCTTGAGACCTACCATACACACCATTGGCTGGCATGCTGCATCCAAAACCCTGGGAACGAAAGCTGAAAAACTGCAGGCTGGATCCGTATGGAGCACAAGCTCTTTGCCTGCTGACACCACTGTCGTTGCCCTGGTACACAGTGAGTGTGGCTCTGGTCCCAAGTGTCACTTTCTGAGTATTGCGTGTGTTTACACCCATATTTTAGCGGTTACATTCACAATTAGCCCTGCAGGCCTCTGCTGACTCCTTAGAGGACAGCTTCACATTCATCTTCAGTGTTATTTCATTTACTTAAAAGAATTAAGCTTTTAGTGTGTTTCTAATGATATAGAAATCTTTACAATAATGCTATTTTGTACCACTAAAAGACGTGAATTGGGGGGGGGAGGGGAGAGGGAAGAAAAAGAAAAAAGGGCAGCAACATAACAAGACCCTGAATGACATTTGATATTGAAATTGCTCATCATTTGCCATGGTACTAATTGGTCTCTATCTAAGACTTTTCCATTTAAAATTATATGCTTCCCTGCTGTAGGTTATGGCTATCAATTAATCACAGCAAAGACATTTCCAAATGAGAGCTGGATCAGTGTCAGCACTGAGTAAAGTCTTAAAACCCACACCCCCCAAAAAGCCTAAAATTATTCAACATTTTAAGAGATACATTTTCTATTTTTTTTCATTTTTGTCAGTTAGTTACACTGCTGCTTACAAGTGTTGTTGCTGATACAAATTATTTGATTCAAGATGTTTATGTTAGAAAGTTAAACCCATGAAATGTTAATGCCACACGAAGCTAACAGGGATGGGGGAATTAACCGTTCTTAAAAGTTGTGGAAATAATTTCTTGCTTGTCTTTACTCTAGAAGACTACAGGATTTTCATTTATTTTCAGTTCAGGTTTTTAACACAGAATTGGATAATTAAGTATCAATTTAAGACATATTAAGTAGAGGAAATGAAACCGAGTTTAGCATGCAAAATGTGAAAATATTTTTTAAAGATATCTGGAATGTAGTAAAGGTGCCTGACTTCTTAGAGTAGATATTTTATATGGACAATCTGTGCTGACATGATGCGTAAACAGTAGGCAGATAATTTTATAATTATTTTAATAATTTTATTTTTTATTGGGGTATTTGATAATGTCTCCGTATAGAGAGTAAGTATATTGTGACTATACTATTTCAGAGGTTTACCTATATACTTGATGATCCTGTAGCTTCTGCTAGATACTCTCAAACTTGCTGCATTTGAAATATATCTTACTGAATTTTTAAAATGTTTTCATTACAGGTCTGTAAGCATAAAAATGATATCTGAAGGCATATAAAAACCTCATGATGGCTAAATCTCATCAAACTCCTGTTGATCCACTGCTTACCTGACTCCTATGTTTCTCTCTTTTTTTCTGGAAGGAAGGGACAAATGCCTGAAGTATGGCAATATGAAATATATTCAAGAGTTCAAATACACACCAGGCTTTTTTTTCAATGTAGTTCTGGTGCTTCAGTGAGAAAGGCTTGGAGTGGTACTCAGTGTGACACATCTGCAGCCACACATAGGCATCCAGCTTGACCCTCAAACATTCTTCTCTTTCTCCATCTTGTCTTTCACATCAAGCAAGAAAAAAAGTTGTCTCTTCTGTTACCTATTCAAATTCTTCACACTCCCTATTGACTAAGATTGGTTAAGGTCAGACCTGAACCATACATGTAAAATTATGAACCATTGTCCAAACTGAAAAGATGTTCCATTGTTATAACTACATAATGTGCTATATAATAATATGTTATCCGAATAAAATAATAATAATAATAACGATGTTAAAATAATACCCATGGGTATTGCAATCAGTAAGAGCCTTGGGCATGACAGTATGATGACCATTCTATCTTTAGACAACACTTACAATGTACAGCTGGCCAGAAGCAACAATTGCATTTCATGGGGGGAAAAAAAAAAGAAAAAAAAAATCTAGCATTTTATTTTCTTTGTATTGAAACCAAGTCCTTAATTTTATTTTCTATGCATATACATTATAAAGAGTTATATATGTGTATAAATATATATATAATATATATGCACACACACACAGACACATTCCGCTTACCTATCTAACTATTTAGTAAGATCCTCTACTCCAGTTCCCAAATAACCAAATATTCACAAATGGTCAAATACATCCTTATCCTTTAATAGTCATTAGTTTTCTTTTCTCATCTGGTATTACAGAAAACAAGATTCAAATGCCTGTTTTGCACATGATGGAAAAAGAATTTGAGTTTCATTCATTTAGGCTGTTCCAAACTCTCTTCAAAGGGGTGAAACAACCAAAAAGCATTCCCAAAGAAAGTTTCACTGAAACTCATGGGCTTTTTTTCAGTGAAACTGAATCTGTTGGTTTCAATGAATCAGCTTTTACAATTAAAAATCAACCAACCAAACATGAAAACCTATGTTCTTAAAAATTCATAGTTGTTGCAATACAGAGATTTTTGTACCTTTAAGAACTGAGCATCCATTAGTAGTGTCTAATAATGAGTCAAACTGCTCATCTGAAACTAATTATAAATCAACCATTTCAATGTAGTTAGAATAATGAGGATGGACATAACTATTATGGACTTTCATCAGATTCTTTCCATTTGTGAACTACTGAAAATATTTTTATCTTCAAAGTTCCAAATTAATAAAACTGTTTGAAAAACCTTTCTAGAAAATAATTTGATATCTGTAGAAAAATGTTATACTTTAAACCAGGATTTTTTCCTGTATCTTTTTAATTGAAATTTAAAATAAAAAGTGACGTTTGTATAGGGTTTTATTTAATTACTCACTTTAAGATCAATTATATTTAAGATTTCTCAGCTTCATCTTGACCCTTGAACTAGTTTTTCAAATTTTTAGCTCATACAGACTAAGTCAGGTGTTGCTTAATGCATACTTAAATCAGGAAAAAAAGGAAAAAAATAAACATCATTTACTTGTCAGAGCTTTTAGCTTCAAAGCTCTATACTTGTTTAAAGTACTCGAAGTGTTCTTATTAATTTCAGGAAAAACTGATTCTGAACACCAGATATTGGAAAATTAATCTTGGGCAAACAAGGTTTGACACTAATTGGTTACAATTCCTATGATAACAAACTGTTAACAGGGTAGACTTAGAGTGTCAATCGTCAACCAGTTGGTTGTATCAACAACTAAATGCTTATTTAAGCAAGTTGTAGAAGGTAATCTGAGGAGGGTTCAGGTTTATTTTGTTTGCTTGGCTTTTTCTGGGGGCGAAGAAGGAAAGAAGGGAGGAAGAGGAGGGCGGCAGCACATATAGCAGGATGGTACATGCAGCAGGACATATTTGATGTAAAAAAGCCCATTTTAATAAAATTACAAACCCAAAGATTTAATTCTGACATTGACTGAAAGTGTGAAAATACCATCAGATATGAAGGTACATGCTCAATGTTAAAGAAAGTAACTAGATAAGTCATCCAGTGAGTGGGAAAAATGAAGGTGATTCCTTCCCTGTCTGTAGACGTTCAAAGTCACAAGACCCACGACAGTGAACCAATCACCAGAAATTATGACTAGTTCTGGAGAATGCTGTTGCAATGAGGCAACATATCTGTCCAATACAGCATCTACCTAGGAGGATGAAGAATTGGGTTTTAACTTCGTTTTGCCAAAGAGAGCCTAAACTGTGTGTCTGCCACTTTCTGATCACAAAGATAGTGTATAAAGACAAACCACAGCCTCATCCTTTCCAACAATTCCTAAGAACAGTAGCCAACACTGCATTTTGTTAGGAGAATGGTCTTGCTGGTGTATTCTGACATGCTGGCCATGCCTCTGCTGAGTTAATGCTCTTCAGAGGTTTATAAAGGTGCCTGCTGCCCCATGGCCATCTGGTTTAGATGAGAACTGGACACCAACCTGCAATGAAGTCCTCTTCCACTATTTCTCTCCTCGTTTCTCTCTCTCCTGTTCTCTTTCTTTCCTCCTAAGGCCAAGTCAGGTTCCGAGGGAAATCAGATTAACTGACAGCTGAGTCCTCTGCTTTAATTATGCAAAATAGGAGATGCCCATCACACAAGAATAGAAGAATGTGGTTCAGATAGAAAGATTTTGACAACAAATTTCATAAGGAAAAGCTCAACAGTATCTTCATAACATTATGAAGAGTCTAACTTTGAGACTAACTCATGGGTTTGAACTTCCACCCTCGGTAGAAATGCCTCCTGTACGCGCAGAACCAAAAGTGGTGCGGATAAATCACAGTACTTAAAATCATAGGGTTTAGATTCAGTTTTACTGGCTTGGGTGGGAATTGACCCCAGATCAGAGCACACAAATTAGACATTGTGAATAAATCATTTATGGATCTGTAGTCTGCAGGAACACCTGTGTAACTTCTGAATATTGATGGAATCATACTGGGAGTACGGTATGAGTGAGACATTTCCCTCTTTGCTTTTGTTATATTTTAGCTACTGCTGAAAGACCCTGGTGAAATAAATATTTTTTAGTAAATGAATAACATTTCAGACTCTGGTTTTAAATGCTCAAAGCTGATTTTACCTTACCCAGATTATAAACCTAGCTGACATCTGTACAAGCTACTTCAACTGTTGAATTATTTGTTCTTTGTGATTAATTACCTATATACTAGGGACAAAATATTGGAGAAAATAGTATGAACACACTTAAAACTGAGCCATTAATATCAAGTCAATATTTATGTACTATTTAAAAATATGAACTGCCAATAGTAAATCCTAGGCAAAATAAAACAAAACAAAACACCTCACATTGGGAAAGAGAGGCAGGGATTGTGCATTTGTGCGATTTTTAACTTTCATTTTTCATTCTAATCTGGTTGTGTGAGCATATTTGTATTCATGAAGCTGAGAAAATAGAGGTATAAACCAAAGCTAAAAATAGTGTTTGGAGTTATTTTTTGTTTGTTTGTTGTTTGGTTTTGCTATAAGGTCTGAGTAGGGCAGTCTTAAATAGATAGAGACCACCACATTCATTTTCTGTTGAAATAAGGAAAAAGTTACTTATTCACTTTCTTGTATGTTTTTTGTTTTCTGTTACAAACAGTTTGAAAGCCAGACATATCATTTAAAGATGGTCTGGAATGCTTGTATTTTGGTATGGAAATTTAAAGTGCATGGATTATATCTTCTAGAATCCATTACTTTGTGATTTATGTTTAGGGAAAAAATACTAATAGAAGAGGACAAATAAACAAAAGATGTGAATCAACCTTCAGATAAAAGATTTTTTAAAATCCTCCATCTTCAAGATAAGGTAACAGGCAAATTTTATAGTATACAGAAAATTATGAATTTTCTTTTGATCTCAGGAAATTCCTTTTCTGGTAGTTAAAATAGCACAATGATAATGAGCTCCCTTTGAACATCAGTGCTTTAACAAAATCTGTTGTTTTCAGCAGAAATTATTAGGTTAGTGGAATGTTTTAAGATAGCAGTGAGATTTATTAATATATTCTGTGTAATCATGTTCAAGCTTGTAAACAGTTAATTGCATTGAAAGTATATGAATACAAATATAAAAAAATCATTTTATCAGATATGGGGAAATAAATGTTTATAAATTTATTTTTACTTAACATTTCTGTACTTTCTCCATTCTGAAAAGAATCTTTAGTGGAATGTTTTAAGATAGCAGTGAGATTTATTAATATATTCTGTGTAATCATGTTCAAGCTTGTAAACAGTTAATTGCATTGAAAGTATATGAATACAAATATAAAAAAATCATTTTATCAGATATGGGGAAATAAATGTTTATAAATTTATTTTTACTTAACATTTCTGTACTTTCTCCATTCTGAAAAGAATCATATCTGTTTATGTGTTTAGAACTGCATGTGCCATTTGGAAGCTAACTCTAATGATGACAATGATAATATTTCTGTTGACATCACTACCTCCTGAACCTACTGTAGAGTAGGAATATCTTAGAACACCGCTATGTGAAATAGCATCAATATTGCTATATCAATTGTTAAGAGAAATAAAATACTTCCATGAGTTTTTTGAGAATGTATATAGGATCAATGCAGTTCTCTAATCCCCACCATCTCATATTTATTGTTAGAAAAGGACAGCACTTCAAACTTCAGTTTTCCTCCTTACAGTGGAGCTACATTGTGCTTCTATTAAATATATGAACCTGCTTTAAATCATCTCTGTATCAGACTAAAAGTTTTATTCAGTAAAATGTTAAGTAAATTAATGCAATTTATTTTGCCAAAATTATTCATGGCACATGACCAAAAACTGAAATCCTCTGTGCAATTAATTGATAACTTATGTCTATACCTGGTTTAAATACTCCTTTCTTGTTCAGTCTCTTCCTATCAACAGCCATCTACTAATTCAGATTACAGCTATTCCATGCAGACAGGTGTTTTATAAAAGAGACATATGCATACACTATAGTACAATCTATAGTAATAATGCTTAGTATCTATATTCGGTATTTGATTGCCTTGTCAAGTTGGCTTCCCCAAACAAAGGACATTAACTTCACAATGGAAAGAAAATAGTCAGGGAAAGAAGTTCCCCATAGGGAAAGGAGGATCACTATTAAGGATAATACAATTGCTTTGGAGACAAATAACTTAGGAGTTCTTTAATACTCCCTGAAATATGTCTCTAACCTTTTCTTTGTACTGTATTACCCAGTCAGTCAGACTACTGCTATTTTGTACATGACATGGATGAAGAATGCCCGGGTCAGGTATCCTTGTGAAAGCAGTATATAATCAGGAGCATTGCTGTCAATTTGTGTTGCTGTTTTGAAAAGAAATCTCACAGGCTGTCTATCTGCCTCGTAGTTCTGGGTAGATCCAACATCATATGGCATTATTAGCATATTCCAAATAAAACTATTATCATGTACTAATTCCATTTTTATCCAGCCCAGAATTTATAAAGCTGTTAGCTGGTGTTAAGTGGTGGTGTTAGCTGCTCACTGGATGTCGTCATTAAGTTGTGTGAGAATTAAGCTTCTGTCCTAAAGAAGCCATTTCCTCAAGTTCAACCTGAAGGAAAGAAGCAAAGGGAGGTAAAAATTATAACTCTAAAGATCAAAGACCCTTTGCTTTCTGATAAGCCTGGTAAAATGGCTGAGGCTGATACTGCGAAGAGAACGGATGATGTGGTGAAAACTGGTGTGGGAGTTTGAATGATAATCTGCTGAGGCAGCTCGACAAGTTCAGCTTGTGACCTGACGCAATGTGTCTGATTTTACCTAAAGCAAATTACAAAGTGCTCACACATTATTTTGCCAGGAGAATGTATGTGGATGGTGGTAGCAACTTCAGTTGACACTACAAGATCTTGACAAGGCTTTCTCTCTGTGACCTGTGGGGTGGGTGGTCACAGGAATGTATAGTGGTGTCTCCTTGACTGCAGTCAGGATAGGCCCTTTCTAGTTCTCCTTGATTAGTAGTTTTGATTTCCTGAAGGGATTTGCCAAATCTTATACTGAAATTGAAAGAAATAAGTAATAAATTTATACTCTCAAGTCTTTACAGAATTTCTATGAGCAAATTTCTTTTCTAAGGGGTTGTTCACTCCCTCGTTTCAATGGGAAATTTAAAATACTCAACCTTCCCCCCCATCCATGCTTGCCACTTTTAATAAATATAAACCATATCCTTTTATGGGGGTTGTGTCTGTCACAGTTTTTTTCTATAAAATTGTATACAGTCTACCATATGCGCTGGACATCGTTGTCCAACACTTAATCATCTTAGATCCATTTTGGGATACCTTATCACTGAATATGCAAGGCCTGTTATACTACCTTTATTATAGTTTAAGTTACCACACGGGGTACCCATGGGGTACCCTACAGCTACGTAGCCACAAAAGTTTAGCAATCACCATGAACTCAGCTTGATCAACTTCTGGAAAATTCCTTGGGAATGTATCCCTCCACTCCCTTTTGCACATAGACCCATAAATGTACATTTAGCTGCCAAAAACCCAGTCCAGAAGTTTTAGGCACATTCCCATGTCCTATCCACTAGACTAAACTGTCCATCATAGCTATAGCTGACAGTTTAAAGAGGGGTGTATGAGAGATGTAGAAGCTACTGCAGTACAAAAAATAAATGAAAAAGACTGCTGCCAAAGAGAGTAGGAAGTGTAATAGGAGCACTAAGGTAATACTAAAACATACCATGAACAAGCTTGTGTATATTGCATAACTAACCAGACTTCTATCTGTGCAGTGTCTTAAGAGAATCAAATTTTTAAGAAATGAATTATTTCATATTTCTTTTTTTATAAATGTTGTTTGTGTTAGAAAAGGAAGGTAATTGTTTCTTTTTGACATGATTTGTCAAAAGGTATTAGAAGGTGACACATTTCCAATCTATGATCCCAATTGTTTAAAATTTATGTTAAAATGCAAATCTGGTAGGAAGTAAAAAAAGCGAAGTATCTGTCTTCAAAATACCCTTAAACCTTATTTACAATAATGTTATTTTCCAAGGTGTAAATGACTCGATAATTTATTTATTACAGAAAAGGCCTCTGTACTTGGGAAATTATGCTATATATCCATACCAGCGTTTTGCAGGTGCTGTACAGATTTTACCTGTTGCGCATGAAATCCAAATTTTTGGCGTAACCTATCATCAGGGAAAAGCTGGAAAGAGGATACAATGTAAACCATCACAGTGTTACTATATAACATCATGCCATACTTTTATACTGTACTTCAAATTATTATTAAAATGATAAATTGTCACCTGATAAGAAACAATGCTTAATTAGAAGTGTCATTTTTTGTCACTTATTTAACCTGAAATATGAACTAGATTCCTAGAACAGTTTCTTATTTTATGTAGTCATTTATGTTTTATTTTATTTTCATGTTTTATTGATGCAACTATTTGCTATAGACTACCTATATCCACCTTTCTAATAACAAAGTACGTCCATAAAATATCCTACAGTTTAGTAATTTGATGCAATTTCAAATTTTAATTTCAATTGATTGAAATTCAAATTTCAATTCTGTGACTGTATGTCACAGACTGCTTGAGGTTGGAAGACACCTCTAGAGACCATCTAGTCCAAACACCCTGCTCAAGCAGGCTCAGCTACAGCAGGTTGCTCAAGACTATGCCCAGACAGGTTTTGAATATCTGCAAGGAAGGAGACCCCACAACCTCCCTGGGAAACCTGTTCCAGTGTTTGGATACCCTCTCAGTAAAAAAAGTGTTTCCTGACATTCAGAGGGAACCTCAGTTTGTGCCCATTGCCTCTTGCACTGTCAGTGGGCACCCCTGAGAAGAGCCTGGCTCTGTCTTTACTCCTCACATCTGGTATTTATACACATTAATAAGACCCCCCTGAGCCATCTCTTCTCCAGGCTGGGCAGCCCCACCTCTCTCAGCCTTTCCTCATATGTGACGTGCACCAGTACCTTAACCTTCTTTGTGGCCCTTTGTTGGACTCTATCCAGTAGCTCCTTATCCCTTTTGTACTGAGGAGCTCAGAACTGGACACAGTACTCCAGATGTGGCCTCACGAGTGCTGAACAGAGGGTAAGTATCATCTCCCTTGACCTGCTGGCAACACTCCTAATGCAGCCCAGGATGTTGTAGGTGTCCTTTAACTAAAGGGCACATTACTGGCTCATGCTTAACCTGACAAATAAGCAAATCTTACAAGTAAAACCAAAGCGAAGAAGGCCTTAAGTACCTTGGCCTTTTCCATGCCTTTCACCTCCAGGTCCCCTGCCCCATTTAGGAGTGGGACGATGTTTTCCCTAGGTTTCCTTTTGCTGCCAGTTTACCTGTTGATGCCCTTCTTGTTGCCCTTTACATCCCTTGCCAGATTCAGCTGCAGGTGGGCTTTGGATTTCCTAATGCCATCTCTGCATGCTTAGATAGTGTCTCTAAATTCATCCCAGGTCACCTGCCCTGCTTCAGCTTCTTGTATACCTCCTTTTTATGTCCAAGCTTAGTCAGGAGCTCCTTGTTCATCCATTCAGGCTTCCTGATGCCTTTGCTTGATTTCAAGCTCATCGAGATGGATCATTCTTGAGCTTGAATATCAACAGTTTTCTTGAACCCCTCCTCTCTCCAGGGCCATATACCATGTGATTCTTCCAAGCAGATCCTAAACAGGCCAAAGTCTGTTCTTCTGAAGACCAGAATTGTGGTCCTGCTTTTAGCCTTGCTATCTCCTTGCAGGATCCTGAACATGACCATCACAGAGTCACTCTAACCAAGGCTGCCCTTGACCTTCATATCCCTGATCAGTCGTTCCTTGCTTGTAAATATGAGGTCCAGAAGAGCACCTCTCCTAGTTGGCTCCTCAATTGCCTGTGTTAAGAAGTTGTCAACAGTGCACTCCAGAAACTTCCTGGATGCTTATGCCCTACTGTGTTGTCCCGCCTGCAGATATTGGGGTGGCTGCAGTCCCCCATGAGGACCCAGACCTGCAAATGTAAGGCTTCTTCTAGTTGTCTGAAGAAGGTGTCATCTGCTTCTTTGTGATCAGAAACTTATAACAGTGTCATATCTGTTGGTCAACCTATTAATCTTGATCTCAGCCAGCTAGTAACTCATCCCTAGGCAGATCTTTAGGCATTCCTGTTGCAACTTCGCCTCCTCAAGTTTCTGTGTCTTCCATAATTTTGTTTACATTCATTGAATGTCCTGGTGATTACACTTTATATATTAATTTCTAAAACACATTAATTAAACATTTCTCCCCAGAAAAAAACACATTTTCCTCTGATCTTATACATAAATGCAAATACCCTATATATACCAATTCAATTTGAAAATACCATATTGCCTACAGATCATGAGCAAATGAATTAATTACATTCATTGATTAATGACATTAATTAAAAATATGACTCTAATAGAAATCTCTGAATGAATTTTGAACTAAGATAATGAAAGTCCTAATTCTTCTCAAAAGATGGTATTGTAGCTAAAATGCCTGGCTGTAAAATTCAAAACCTAACAAAGATGTAATTACTAAATAAAAGAAAAATTTTCCTATCCTTATTGTCTTTCATCTGCCCAGTTACTTCTTCTGAACTTAATAGTTGTTTCTAATTGTTGCTGGTTTTGTGTTTGGTTTCTTTTTGTTGTTTTGTTTTGTTTTTTTCCCCCTGCAAATACTTTGATAATAATCCAGGTGGAACAGCAGCATTCTCTTGCTCTTTATGGTGTGTACTCTATGATTTGTATTAATTTTGGCTTGTTTTCCATGTACTGTAGTTTTCTAAGAGCTAGAAGTTACCTTGCTGTTCTTCCTTTCCAGTTACAAAAGCATTTTACATCTCGTGTGGCCATTCAAACCAATAAATGAAATGTCTCATATTCAGGCCCTGGCAGCAGAAATACATTTGAAGTAAGCTAGCCTTTCCTCTGACAAAGCATAATTTTGGGGGAAAAACAGGGCCAAGATACATAGATTTACACCATCCCCACAGCTTTCAAGTCTGAAGACATTTCTGGGTTATCAGGCAGCCACTTCATACTGTTCCTATTTGGCATGTTATACTGTTCCTAAAGAGATCATAATGCATAGTGATATTGAGTATAAATTATATGTGTTACTCTAAAGATACATCATCCTTTCTTCTCATGAGCCAAATACAGCTCTTAAACTGCTAAGGAATTATCTGGTACACAGAGCAGACGGTAATAATAATTTCAGTGAGAAACTTCTTTGGCTCCTGGAAAACCTCATAACCTGGGAAGCACTGATGGTTAAAAGTGCCTTGAATGTATCCAAAACATTTGTACCACCCTATACTTGGCTTTGAATGCCTAAAAGTGAAAAGCCCTGCTCCTAGCAGAGTTCCTTCATCTGGATATGCAAATGGTATTTTTCTCTCAGGACTCAATGATCTTGTGAATTTTGCCCTTCTTGGTAATGCAGAAGTATAACATAAAAAAGTTTTTTATCTGAGATAGTATAAATAACCTGTTGAAATATTTTTTCCTGAGCTACAGGAGCTTGTAGCTTTAAATCTTTATTAGGTTTTAAATCTCTTATATAAGAAACTTTCTTTTAGAATAGGTCTGTCCATACTATAGACAGCAGTAGCAATGCAGAGAAACTCTAGCTAAACCAAGAACTGGCAGCACTTTTTGAAAACAAAACAAAATGCAACAAAAAAATTCAATGAAAGTTAACTTACTCTGCTTTTCACAACACTTTTTTTTGGGGGGGGTGGATCTGACTAAGCTGAATCACATCTATTTGACTGCTTGCTGCATGCAGTATCAAAATATCCTGTCTCTGCAATAAGAAATTTATAAAGAGATGAGAAATGCAAAGGATTGAGGAAAACCACAGGAGATATATAACTTGCTAAAAATCATGCAGGTGGCTGTTGGCAAAACCCACAACAGAGCTGAAGTTTCCCGGCTTCCAGACTGCTGACCCGCTCATTGAATGACAGTGTTTTCCATTAGATGTTGAGTCCATTCTCCAGCAAACAAAATTACGTACTTAGTAAGTCTCTATAATATCTTTTAGGATGAAACTTCCTCTATTAGTATACGTTTATATTATTGCATTGTTGGAAGTTAATGTGTTTTTCACTATAACTGCAGACAATCTGAACCACCCATCCACTGGCCTGTTTCAGAAGTACTTTGGTGTACTCAAAATGATTCTTTCTTACTTGTTAAACCTTTTATTTTTAGGATAGAAAATGTTGTTGAAGTGTAAAAAGTAAACTACATATTTTATTACTTTTATTGGATTTATTGCAAATAATGGTATGCATTTTGAATAAGTAATGCTGCCTTATGTCCTACAAACTACTTCTGGAAACTGAAATAATAAATCTCATAAACTGTATATTAAAATAGTAAACTGCACATTTGTAAGACATCCTCATTTATTTCCATAAAAACTTCTCTAAAAACAAGAGGCTGTTTGCCAAGGAGTCAATCAGGTAAGCCCATATGTTATTGATTCCTCTACTGCTCTGCATCCTTAAAAAATAGCATCAAAACTGAAAAGCATAAAACCTTTAACTTTAATGTGTTTTAAATCCATTTCTTCCATCTTGTACTGTCTGTGGCAAACAGGCATGCAAAATCTGCTTGACTCATTGAACTTTTAAGGTCAGTGTTAGGTCCTGTTCTGGGATTCTGATGTCATTATTTACTCAAAACTCAGTCTTTTTCTGGTTTTAAGTAACAAGCTTATACATTTATGATGAGTTTGTACATGAGAAATCATATACAATTAAATAGATAGTAATTAAACAGAGAACTTACACGACAGCTTGTCATAGCTATTGATTTGGCAGAGACCAAGAGAGCAGCGTTGACCACACAAGTGACATATACCTCTTTTCAAACTCATGTGCATTGTACTAAAGCAAACCTATGGGGGACACTAATGGGGAAAATTTAGGATTTAACACAAGTTCTTCAGCTGTGTGAATGACAGGCCCATGTGTCTGCTGTCTCATACTCTAGATTTTACCACCCATTGCACCTATGACATACAGCCAATACTGGGCAGATAAGTTGCCTTCAGGTCCTTTCCTAGAAATGTATAGGTAATTTGAACCCAGATTCCTGAAAAGTTTAGAAAACTGTGTATATATGCCATAGAAAGCTACACGAGACCTACGTCACAGCAACATGGACTGTTTTCCTACTAACCAGGTAACCTACTTCTTAACCCGGACTCATAAAGAATTTACAGATCAAGCAAGAATCTATGAAAAGCAGAAAAGTATATCGCTTCAGTTTTACAATTTTGCCTTTAAATCAAAAAACTTTAACAGCTCAAATAGAGCTGAAGTTTTCAGCTGTGGCATTCTTTGTCTTTCTTCACAACACCTTTTAACTGCAAATGACATGCAGCGCTAACAACTCCAAATTCCCTACACACTGAAAATCAAGAAAACTTGATGCTCTGTATTACAGGAAATCAGTTATGTTTTGCTTCTCACTTCATCATCTGACAGAAGTTTTATTAGTTACAGTAGCTTTTTTCTGTGGGTTTTTTTGTTTGTTTTTGTTTTTGTTTTTGTTTTAAGTTAGTTTTTGAGATCTGGCTAGATTGCAGACTATTATGAGTTTTGTATTGTGAAAGGATCTATCACTAGCTTTCATGAAAACTTAAAAAATTGTGTTTCTGTATGCTTTAAAAATATTAAGTGTCTCAGAGCAACTATGATAATATTAAAAACAGATATTGCTACGTATAAGGAACAAATATAAAAGCTAACAGATCCTAAAACAAAAACATCAATGACTCAAGTATTAGAAGGTCTTGAAGTGTAAAATTATTTTCTGTGCATTTTCCATTGTGGAAGTTTTGCACAGTGCAGAGATAGACATGTTAACCACTTTGCCTCATTTTATGCCTGTTAGAATATCTTGGGTTGGAAATTAGGATTCAGTTTTGAATATTTGGGTTATGTTCTGACAGGATTTTCCAAAGGTAAGAGAGTTAATTGTCATAGGGAACTGTGACACTCAAAGAGAAACCTTTTATAAGAGCTACAATTCAGGCTTCTAAATCAAGTGTTTACTATAAGAATTTGCATAATTTAAAAAAATATAGATTTTTATAATTGCCTGTGGCAGAAGCAGTTCTTTGAGCACAAATCTTGGATAAAAGCTTGTTAAAGAAACGTTTCTAGTCTCATCATTTATTATTTAAGAGAAAACCCTGATTAAACAACAAGAAAGCTCAAGGTTTAAAATGCATATATAGGTATATACACATAGAAGCATACTTACATACATATACATATATATAAAAATGAGATCTTAACTAATTGTTGAATTATTCACTCCAAGCAAAATCATTCTTATTAATGATCTAAGTTATACCATCTATAATTTGGGGTGAAAGTGCAAAAAAGTGGTTGAAAAATCATCACTAGCATCTTTTTTATCCTCCTTCAAGCTTTTTATTGACATGACATTTTAAAAACCTAATCTATTTACAGCAAAGGTTTCTAGAATTGTGTTCTGTCTGCATGTGAATTTTGGATATTTTCCATTGTTTGCAAGTGTTCTCAGCTGAAAAGATAAAAGAATTAAATTGTTATCTGTTGATTATGAAAGTTAGGTGGAAATGCCCATATGAAGAAGACTTTATTTGCAGCAGGATATGGTGTTCCCTCTGAAATGTCTTTTCAGTTTCTTTATCTAACATGGTTCAATTACATGGAAAGATCTGAAATGCAGTGTTACTAATAGTACTGAGTCTTGATCATGTGTACTTGCAAAGGAGCAAAAAGAAATAGATTATTAGCAGTGTTACTCAGCTTTTTGTCATCAATGAAAGCAGAGAAGTGCTTGCAACATCCAAACAACATGGTTAAGGACAAAGAAATATGGGAACAGGTGAGCAAAAAGTGAGAAAAAATTTTGTTGCTGAGACGTTACTGTCAAAGCACAAACTGGAAATTCCAGCAAATGGATATAGTAGATCTTTATAGGATAGTCACTTAACCTGGTTAATGCCAGTCATGAATAGCAACATATTTGACTCTGCTTGAGAGATGCACTTAGATGAAAATATAAGCAGAGGTACCTCTGAAGGCAAACCACTGACAGATAGGCCTTAGAATATTTCCAAGAAATATTCTCTGTCAGCTCTTTCCATGCACTACTATAACTGTTATGGACTTTTTGTCATAGGCAACAGGTTTAAAGGATCATATTTCATTTTACTGGGATTTGAGTACCTAAAACATTAAAAGAGCTGTCCTGGGTCATACCAATGGTCCCTCTACCTGGGAGTCATGTTTCTAAGAGTGATCAGCAACAGTTCCTTAGTAAAGTGACAGGGTAAATGTACAAGGTTCATTTCCTTGGAAAATTCGTTCAGCTTGCAGAAAGTAGATAGAAACAGAGTTAGAGCTAGAGAACTACATTTCATTTCAGGTTTTGAATTAATTCCCTTTGGCTCTGTTTCCTGAAAGCAAATGTCTGAGGGTTGACGCCCCAGTGTAAGTATTTAAAAAGTGTATTTCAAAGCTTGTACTTGGTTATACATGATGATAATTATACTACTGTATATTTTCACTAACTTTGGTTATCTATTTATCCAATCAGGTGATATAAGCGATTCTGTCTGACTTCTTTTGACCAGTCACAATTATTATAAGCAACATACCCTTTGGATAATTAAATCCAATCTTTTAAGAATGTAAATGAATATTAGTTGAATGAATTTGCATAATGCATACATTTAAGAAAGTTGTGATCACTAGGCTGTAGGAAAAAAAAAGCCACAGCCAAATTCATTGAATAAATTATTCATTGGTTTTTTTCTCTTAATTATTCATTCAGCTCTGAATGTAACAAGTAACAAGCCTCATGTTCAGCAGTTTTATTTGTGCTAGAAACCCAGTGAAACTCTTCTTTCACTTCCATGCAGGGTTGCCCTTACGATTCATTGTTAGGCTGTCAATTTCTGCTCTGGTAGTTTATTTATTTTATGAATATTTTTTCCCTTGGTAGACAGCAGTTCATCCATTTTATTTAAACCTGTACTCAATGTTTCTACCTGAGTTTTTAGTCCTATTTCTGCTTGGAAAACAATATACACAAAGGAGCCACTTGGCTCTTTTCTGGGGAAGCCTAGCTACTCTTGGTGAGAGATAGAGTAAGCTTGTTCTTTTGACTGTAGTTGATTGACTTCCTCATTTATATTATTAAGAAGAACTCTAACAGTGTTATCAGAGCTTTGCCTTTACAGGTTTTCTGCATGTTTTGTTATGTGCCTTTGTAACATCATCTGTACTTGTTTTTCGTATTTACTGCAAAACCTTGTGATTAGGAAGAAAATAGAAGAAATATTCCATAACCTTTTTGTGGAGTCCAGATTCCACATCCACTACCTATGTTTTCCTTGGGAGCACTTCCCTTTATTGACAAATTTCCTCAGGTGTTTTCCTTTTTCTAATAACTGGTTATGGGATTATTACATTAAACTGGGTGGTTAAGCAAAAGATGGCCATTAAAACATTTCCAGAAATACTTCTATGTGATATTTGGTGCTATGGTAAATACCAGGATACTTTTCAGCTTAGATCTAAGAATATCTGATTTTTTATATAGCTCCTGTCTTTTGGGATATTCTGCTTATTTATTACACTATGACAATTTATAGAAGGTCAGAGTTCGATTGCCATAAGGCACATCCGCATATGATGATAGAGTAGTGTCTACCCACAGAACTCTACAATTTAATTCATGTTACTGTATATTGTAAATTATGAAGTCCTTCCATAACTCCTTTATTGGCAGTTGCAAGGTCTGTATCAAGTTTTGGAGGATCACTAATAAACACTAGCTTGAGCTCTTACCAAGACACCTGAGAAAATCTTAAACTGCAGCATGTGCTCTATGAGCTTTCTATCCTTACTCTCAAAAGATTAATAAAGTGACTTAGCAAAACATGAATTTCTTGCTGAGAGAAAGTAAACAGACAACACAAATAAAAACAAAATTATGTAGAATAGCCGCCTGTTCCTTTTCTTTAAAAGGTAATCACTTAAATGTTCGCCTTCTAACTTTTTGGTAAGGCAACTACTTGGCTATTTCTCTCTAGTGACACCTTATCTAGTGTTTGTGGCAGTAAACCTGAGGGATTCGTTATCCCTCTTGCTGAGTACAAAATCCTCACTGAAGCTAAGGCTGACATTTAAATGTGTAATGTTCACCATCCACTGTAGATAACCTTTTCCTCCTACTAACTACTCCTGTTATTTAACAATTTCTGCTTGCTAGTGAACTTACAGGTAATGTACAGGACTACACACAATGCTTGGGGCCCAAAACACTTTTTAACTCTCTCTCCCACCCTTGTATTTGATTTACTGCCTTTGGTTGAATGAGCATTCACCACAGGAACGAAGATGATTTACGCAAACTTTTAAAAGTCTTGCAAATGTTATAATTCTCTCTTTTTAATATTTTTCTCTCAAACATTTTAACAGAAGTAACCAAGACACAATAAAATATAAACACAGATTCAGTGAGTTACAACAATCCAACTTGTTTTGCCTCTGCCAGATATCTCTCCTCCTTCTGAACACCAAGCCCTTTAGAAGTGGGAGGATGGAACTTCCTTGGGAAATTGAATTTAGCAAAATAGATACTTGAAGAGGTCTCAGGAATCCAATGTGAGTGTCCTGATCACTGGTACTATTGACTGAGCACAGAGAAAGAGTAGTGTAAACCTTCTTGAGGTTTTGTATTCTTATCTTTCCTTTAGGCTTTTATTAGACCTGGAGGGTCAGTATATCTGCCTTTCACTTCCCTTCCTGTACTATCTCTCTGCCTCTGCCTTCCCCAGTGGTCAATTTTCTTTTTAACCAGAAGTACGACAACGTATAGGCTAATGTCTGTATTGCAAAATAAAACTATAAAAAAAGAATAAAATTATACTGGCAGTTTTTCTGTTTAAAGAAGTACGACAACGTATAGGCTAATGTCTGTATTGCAAAATAAAACTATAAAAAAAGAAAAAAATTATCAAAATGGGAGTCATAAAGATTTTGCAAAATCATCCCTTGCTATCAAAGTCCTGCTGAATTTGGAAAGTAACTGTAATATGTGAATAATATTTGAAAAGTCTGCATAGTTTTATTTAAGTGAAAACAAACACCGAAAATTAATTCTTCACTACAAGCTGCAGATCCATTTCAAAAACAGCACCACCTGCTCACCAGGAACACAAAGCCAAGCATAGATCAAAAATAGCAGTAATGTTAAAAATCTTACATAAAAAGTTCCAGTTACCAAAACACCTTCTTCTTGAATCTCTGTTCCCCCCAAAGTGCCCTTTCTGATTCACATTAAAACTTACAGAAAATTCCTGTCCTGCTTAAAACCTGCATGTTGAATTTCAAGAAGCTTGTTTTTGGTTTGGCAAGAGCAGGCTCCCTTGGGTCAGTGAGAATAGAATAGAGTCACTGAAAAGCTTGTCTCAGCCTTCACCATGGAAGAGATTAATGTCCTTCCAGAGTCACTAGACGCAAACCCCCCATCAGACAGATTACTTTAAATATGTGGTCATACATGCTGCCTGCAATTTCACTTTTTCGCAATCAGCAACAGCAAAGTCCAGGAAATAACCACATGCTCAAACAGCCCAAAGACCTGCAAATTGTACAGATATTCCAGAATGGACTGCATATAAGAAAAGCATCTGAATAATAGTAAAGATAAATTTAGCTGTCTTCTCTAACTCCCCTCAATGCAAACACTGGAAATACAGGTCAGTGCCCATTTCCTCCCTACGAGGCTCAGCTCCACAAATAAACAACCCAAAGGTAGAGTAATCACTTAGGAATTTGAAAGCTAATAAAATGTTAAAGTGAAGAAGGGCAACGAACAACTCTCTGAAAGACAAGTTGATTATCAACATTAGGTCTCCTTTCCTTAAGAAAATGGAAGCAGACTATATCTCTGTCAAGCATAGAGTTTTATCATTTCTGAAGAGAAGTCAAATACCATTTCTCTTTACTTGTCAAAAGGAAGAAATTATCTTTCCCAGCTACACGTTATTATCCACCATCTGTGTGATAGCTTCTCATAATTACTTACATACGGCGTCTTTGATAAGCCTTATTCCTGATAAACAGAAAATAAAATTAACTCTCATACTAGATCAGTCACTGAGAAGACTTGGAATAAATATAGTAGAGCTTTAATTTTTCTCTTTCAGAAACCTGACAAGACAGGAGCTGAAACACACACTTAGAAATTTCTGTTTAGAAAGAAATTCTAAATGAAGCTACAGCCTTTGAAGACTAAATGTGCTGTACAGATCAATTGGAAGGAAACATTCAGTTGTTTGCTTTAAGAAATGAATCAACATCTGAAAGAATATAAGATAATGCAGAGTTATATGATTGTCAGGGTTGTTTGCTTTCTTTTTTGTCACTGAATTTTAAAATCTACACCTGGGTTAGGCACTAGTAATGCATTCAGACAGTTTATTTAAAGAAAAAATAAATTGTTTTGTTTTGTTTTCACTGATTCTACACATGTTTCACCATACTTTACCTTTAGAAGGTTAAGCCTTCTGATGACAGATCAGTTATTACTCTATTAATGATTTATTGATGTTATACTCATGACTGAAAAAAAGTGATAACCCATCCTTTCCTGAATGGAATAGATTTGAATAAAGAAAGAAAATGGTATGTTCTCTGAAGCATACCAGAAACAGTTTCATAACTCCACTGATTGGCTTATTGTGCAAATGTATCATTTATTGTGAGGACCGAATGTTGTTCCCCCCACAAAAATATTGGAAATTATAATGATATTTCATATACATTAGAATCATAGAATCATAGAATCATTAAGGTTGGAAAAGACCTCTAAGATCATCGAATCCAACCATCGACCCAACACCACCGTGACCACTAAACCATGTCCCTAAGTGCCTCATCTACACGTCTTTTAAATACCTCCAGGGATGGGGACTCAACCACTTCCCTGGGCAGCCTCTTCCAATGTTTCACCACTCTTTCAGTAAAGACATTTTTCCTCACTTCCAATCTCAACCTCCCCTGGTGCAACTTGAGGCCATTTCCTCTCGTCCTATCGCTAGTTACTTGGGAGAAGAGACCGACACCCATTACAGCCATTCAACACTCTACTGAGGATTAACCAATTAGGCTAATTATTTAGTCTTCAATTTTGCACCTGAAGTTTTAAGTGCAATCCCTTCATCATTCATTTTAAACCAATGTCTTTATAAAACTGACACTTATTTTTCTCTGATGTCTGTCATTGTTGCACTGAAACTTTACTATTGACTTCAAGTATCAGGGATCTGGCAATATATTCTAAGTAATTTGATGTAAAAGTGATTTAAACCAGGCATTGAATTAAATCTGCAAATAATCAGGCAGAACATAAAATTATCAGTAAACAGTTGTTGTATTTATATAGATTCTTTTAAAGGAGCAAAATTTTATCTCACCAATAACATTAGACCGAAAATAGTCTTCAAGTAAAATATAGAGGAAAACACAAAATCTAAACACTTCTTTTGTCTTCATGGCAAGACTACTTGTTCTGTGACTTAGGACTATTAATCTTGCTGGGCCTCAGGGAAAAATTTAGAACCTAGTGAGAGGAGTTCAAGACATTTTTTTTTATTATTATAATCTTAATTACAAATAATGTGATTGCCTTTTTTATTGATATCCATTTGTTCTTACTCTCCAGGAAAAGCATAATGAACAAATTCATTTACATAAATGTTAAAAAAAGGCATTAAATTTTAGCAAATATTAGAGGGCACTTGCAAAGAGTGAATGTAAAACTATCAAGTATGAGTACCTATACTGGAATTTAAAAGTTATATTAATCAAAAAAAGGACTGAAGAGGATACTGTGTTACTCATGAATTCATGCAGCTATATTCAGGGTAGAGAAATGATTCAGACAACCTAAAGACCTTCCCCAGTCCAATACATCATACAAATATGTGAATATCATCTAAAATGCATATTTGTTGTGTAACGTATATCTGTTTGATATGTTACATTTCTTTCCCTGGAAACTAGCAAAATGGTATAAGACCAAGTGTACTGGTTTTGGCTGGGATAGAGTTAATTTTCTCCATAGTAGCTCACAGGGGGCTGTGTTTTGGATTTGTGCTGAAAACAGTGTTGATAACACAGGGATGTTTTAGCTATGGCTGAGCAGTGCTTGCACAGAGCCAAGGCCTTTTCTGCTTCTCACACCACCCCACCAGCGAGTAGGCTGGGGGTGCACAAGAAGTTGGGAGGCGACACAGCTGGGACAGCTGACCCCAGCTGACCAAAGGGATATTCCATACCATATGACGCTGTGCTCAGCAATAAAAGCTGGGGAAAGAAGGAGAAAGGGGAGACATTTGGAGTTAAGACATTTGTCTTCCCAAGTGACTGTTACATGTGATGGAGCCCTGCTTTCCTGGAGATGGCTGAACACCTGCCTGCCCATGGGAAGCAGTGAATGAATTCCTTGTTTTGCTTTGCTTGCATGCGCAGCTTTTGCTTTACCTATTAAACTGTCTTTATCTCAACCCACAAGTTTTCTCACTTTTACCCTTCTGATTCTCTCCGGGATGGGGGAGAGAATCAGAAGGGTAAAAGTGAGAAAACTCGTAGGTTGAGATAGAGACAGGTTAATAGATACTAGCTTCTGTGAAGAAAATTAACTCTACTCCAGCCAAAACCAGCACACTATTAAAATGCCTTTATCTCAACCCATGAGTTGTCTCACTTTCGCCCATGTGATTCTCTCCCCCATCCCACTGGGGAAGAAGTGAGCAAGCGGCTGAGTTGGGCTGAGCTACCCGCCAGGGTTAAACCACAACACCAAGTTGCAGAGGATCAGCACCTACAGCATCGCTCCCTGCTTTCACAGGTATTCAGGGCAAATATTTTTTTTAATTATTTTTCTAGATAATATTTTTGCTGGTATAGACAAACTTGTTGAAAAAAGTGAACAGGAATTCTTAACATTGTCCTTTTACATAAAAAATAATTTTGAAATGTAAATATTACTTTATCAAAACAAGTTTACCAGGACAACTGGCTAAGAAAAAGCAGCTATTTGGAAGGTCTGGATGCTTCTTTCTCTCTATCATCACACAATTCAAGAACTTATTTCCCTTTGACCTCTGTATTGTCTCCATCTTTGAAAAAGTTTAAGAAAAAAAGTAAAAACAGAAGAGCTAAAATAAATCCTACTTATTAACTAAATTGCATCTTAACTGCATTTTAATAACAAAAGTTCATTAACTTTGTTAAGTATATGTATAAAGGTTTGTCAACACTTAAAAACCATATTTCTTAGGAGTGTAAATAATGGTATATAAACTATCATACACACACTATCAATATTCTAACATGTCAACGTTCTGCGGCATGTTGAAAAACTTTATAGCCTGTCCTTAGATCTTGGAGAGGATGACACAAATTATGTACATTCCACAGAAACTTAAGAGGTCTGTAACACCCAAAATAAATACATTAATCAAGAGCTGATGCAATGAACAGTTAATATCTTTTTCTTTACCTACTTACCTACTGAAATCTACAAAGAGTCTCTTTAAATGAAGGGCTTCTCAAAAAAGAACTAAATTAATTTCACCAAATTAAAAATTCCTCTTGAATTTCACTTAACAGTTTTCTTGGATTTAACTGACTAAGAACAGCCCATAAAATCCTTTGCCTCTCAGGAAAAAAAAAACAAAGTGTGTGTGTGTATGCTTGTTTTATCAAGCTGACTTACTGATACAGGAGGCTACTGAGCCTCTGTTCAGAGACTTTCATAAATCAATTATTCAGACTGAATTATTTTAAAAATATTATTCACCTTTTGTAAGACCTGTATCATGGTGATATGTAAGGGTCTGGAGACTGTACAAAATGGAAAAAAGACTACAATGAATCTTATTACAAGGACTTGACTGCCATGTCAATGGAAACAATAAAAACACAGTTTACTGTGCCCCAGAATATATTCTGGCAGACAATTTAAGAAGGAAGTAATGATCTTACTGATGAGTAACTTGTCTATGGGCTCATATCTCCTGCCTAACCTTCTTCTAAAACTTTGTTCATGAGGGATTTGGATTAAATGAGTCTTAGTCATGTTAATTCTAGCCAAGGATGTTTTGCAAACTGATAGTGAGGTCTAGATATAAGCCACTGAATCATGAGGCAGCATTTTGGTACAACGCATCAGTCTAGCTGATCTTTTAAAAGCTTCCTTTTCCCCACCTTTAACATTCAATGAAAATATTAAAAAAAAATAGAGATGAAATTTTTTCTGAAGAAATATCTGAGAATGCAATAGACTGTACTAGATACATGTAGACGAAAGGAGAAGGGCTAAATATATAAGGAGCAATTTCTTTCCTGTCCTCATTGTGTCTACTATCTGAGCATGTAGTGTTTACTAAGCCTTGAAAACAAAGCTTAACGGTATACTTGAAACAGGCTATACAATAATAATAATAATCATCAACATCATCATCATCATCATCATCATGTATATTGGGGGGGGCACAAAAAAGGTATAAAATAATTAATTCCCTTCATCTTTTTTATGTGGAGATTTCCTTGCTCTAATGTGTTGACTCCATGGAGGCTCAGAACTGAAAACTGTGCAACATAAAGACATAGAGTCCCATTTATACTGTCCAAACATGGCACTTCCACATGCTTTCTTATCTTGATCTTTCCCTGGAATATTAATTTTAACATTAAAAAAATAAAGAAATGGTGATGAGGGGTGTTACTGAAGTTGGTTTTCATCTGGCAATGATATGTTTAGCAACTAGCTCAACATGCTTTTAAATTTCACTTCCAGGAAAAGGAAATGCTTTCTATAAACACGTGTTCTACACAGAACTGACCTGGCCTACTTGTGGAGAATATATCCAGACTGGCCACCTGTACTCTATGTCTGCCAACATCTTCAGACTATAATAGGGCTCAATTTTGCAGTGACTTATTCTTGATGAAACAGCACAAAAGGATTAGGACATAATAATCATTTACAGTTAAAAAAAAAAACCTACCCTTTAATAATGTTAAAGTAGGTAAGCAGCCACAATAACTAATGAAAACAAACAAACAAACAAACAAACATGTGGACAATTCAGAAGTGTAGAAGTTTTTTCTCTTTCATAAATTCTCAGTCAGACAATGTATTCTGAAACACAGCCTGAACACACTTACTTGAACTCACATGCTAGCTCTAAAGTAGAAAAAAACCAAACCAAACCAATCAAACTAGTTTAACAGACAATAGAGAGAGAAATGGTGCAAAAACAGTGTTGGCTTTCAGCTTCCCCCTAATTTTTTGCATCCTGTATGTCTTCCTATGTTGACTGTATGTTTGTTCCATACTCAAATGAAAGAATATTTACTTAGTGTAAAATATTGGCATTATGCCATTTTGAAAGGCATTATCTACACACAAAAAAATATATCAATCAATGTAACTCAGTGCTAAAATCTGTACAGAAAGGTTTCTTCTATTTAAAAAGAAGTTTATTTCAGTTTCTTATGACCTTTATTTTACAGGAGTTCAAATAAAATTCCTTTTCGATAAATCACTCTTAAATTGAAATAAACGTGTATATAAATAGCTGTAGGATTTAAAAAAAAAAAAGTTGAAAACTTCAGGTAAACAAGTACAAGTTAGTGCACAGAAAGAGCTTGGTTTTAATTAGTACAAGACTAAACTCAGTTCAGCAATACAATCAATGCCAAATCTTGGGTAAAAGTGATAGAAGTGCTCCTCCATACTTTAGAGGAACATTTGACTTGAAGAGGAAACTACATATATCCTAGAGTGGGGAACCTTAAACTGTCCACTTAGTAGTAGAGTCCATGAAAAACAATTAAAGGAAATCTGTTTTTAGAACAGTATACTATATTGATTGTAAAAAACTAGATTGAATTTCCCAAATTATTTTAGCTGAAGTGGAAAAAAAAAAAAAAAACAAAAAAAACCCCCCACACTAAACACCCTAGGTTTTATGTACTACTGGTAACTATTATTGTCTTGTGTTTTGAGCTTTAAATCTAATTGGGGTCAGTCAAGTTTGAGACCCAGACGAATCTAAAGGGATTAAACCTCCCACGTTTCATAAAAGATGCTTTTACATCTGATTATAGGATATTCCTCAGAGAGATCCTATCCCTATTTCTAGGGTGATGTTCTTTCTGTTTTGTAGAAGATACTTCACTGAGAAAAGTTCTGACCTGTCTGTGCACTCACCAGCAACTTAACAGTCATTCATTTGCTATTGTTTTGGCTCAGTGACCATGTAATTTTTTTTTTCAAAGTGAGACCAGCATTAATAGAAAATAGAAAATAATAAGGAAAAAGAGCCCATAATACCCAACAGCTTCATGAGTCAGGGAAAGAATAACCTTTAACTTGAGTTGAAATGGCCTAATACATGGCCTAAGTAATCAAGATAGATTTTCAATGAAGTGATTTCTTGTTGGTGCCTTTCATTTTGTGTAAAACAAATATTGAGAGAGGCAAGAAAGGACTGTTGGAGGAATAGAGGGAGAAAATATAGGAACAAAAATAACTGACTCTACTGTCCATTGCAAGTATCTATTTCACAGGGAATGAAAAATTTTGGTCTTCCACAACCTGTTCCAATTAATCAGCCATGCTCAATAGTCAGGATGGAGAGGTGTTTTCCTCATAATATCTCATAACATGACAGTTAGGGCACACTCTTAGAATACAGTTCAAAAAATTCCTTGTTTAGGAACTGATGTAAAATCTTCTACAAATGAGACTAATTAATAAGGTCACTGAGTAAAATCCATCTAAATCACTTTGAAATTAACCTTATGCATCATTTGCTTTTGTCACAGATGCCACAGACAAAATATTTTTAAAAATTGAATTATTAAAAATAATAATTTTGGCTTGATCAAAGATTTTTTTTGCTTTGTTGTTGATACTTTTGTTCAGCAGCAGATATGTGTGCAGCACTACTACAGTGCTGAAGTTTGAATAACTTGTCAGAGTAGCTAGAACAGGTGTAAGGAACTTGGGTGCTCGAAGGTTTAGAGGCATGCACTGAGTATGGTTTATTTATGCTCCTGGGACAAACTTCTTATTTTATTTCTCATAAATTTCTGCGTTGCCTTCTGAACAGAAAGACAGCTATACAGTTTACATCTTTTATTAATAACTGTCCTGGAAACATAATAAGTTAGTTTGCTACCCCAGTCGTCTTCAGCTACAAGCTGGATATTGAAATAAAAATAATCCAGTGCCTGTAGGACTTTTTTTATAAATGTAGGGATCAGTCTGAGTACCTTAAAAATGAGTGTTGTTTGTTCTCTATTTCTAGTCAGCTACATAACCTGGATAAAAATCAAGCATGTTTTTTTTTTTTTTTCTGGAATAGAAGAATGTATCAATCTATGGCATATACAGCCAATGGTTAGGTCTGTAGAATTAGTTCTTTTGGGATTTTATTTTTTTTTTTTGGGGGGGGGGTGATTGTTTAAATCAGAACTCACAGAGCTTTAAAAAAGAAACAGGCTGGGGCAGAGGGCAGCTCTGGGGAATGGGCCCTGGGGGCAGCGAGCTGGGCAGGAGCCAGCAGCAAGCCCTGGCAGGAAAGATGGCCAGCAGCATCTGGGGCTGCATCAGCAGGAGCACCACTAGGACATCAAAGAAAAATTTTATCCCCCTCTACCTAGCACTTACACATACTATGTCCAGTTTGGGGCCCCCCAATACAGGAAAGACATCAACATGCTGTAGTAAGCTCAGTGGAAAAGCACTGAGACAACCAGGCTGGAATAGTTGCCCCATGAGAAGAGGTTGGGAGAGTGTGGCTTGTACAGCCTGGTGCAGAGATGGCTTCGGGGCACCTCACAGCCACCCCCCAATGTGGGGAGGTGACTGTGAGGACACAGCTGCACTCTTCAGACTGGTTCATTGTGACAGGATGAGGGACAACGAGCATAAATCGAAATAAGAGAGGTTCAGGCTGGAGATGAGAAGAAACTTTTCTCACAAGGACAGTCAAGTGATGAGACACATTGCCTAGAGAGGTCATATTGGTTCTGTCCTTGGATGTTTTCAGAACCCAACTGGATAAAGCCCTCAAGATCTTGTCAGACCATGCTGGTAGCAGGAGGTTGTTTCCAACCTGAATTATCCTATGCTCCTAATGAAAAGAATACAAACGTGGACACTGACTATCCTAGAATATGTAGACAGACCTTAGATTGAACTGAATTGTCTTTATTATTTCCATAGAATTTTAATTATTTCTTGTATTCACTAGTTAAAAGGAACCTTAATTCAACTGATGATTGAATTTCTTGAATTTCTACTTGTAAGACTCCTTACATATCTTAAACAATGATTCTTTAATGAAAATTGTACAAGGCATTTCTACAGGTCTTGATCAGGGACCCAAAACCTGCAGCTGCCATAGGAGCTAGTGTTAATGGTCTATGGTATTCTCTCTCTTGCTTATTTTCTCTTTGGCACCATGAATTCTTCATCTTGTCTTAGAGTTAAACTATGCAAAGGTACTGTTTATTATAGAAAGCTGAAATGTTTTAATATTTTTATACCAGAGTTTGTGTATTCAAAGATAATTTCTAACAACAGATTAGATCTATATCATTGCAAAACCCCAGAGTGATTGTTGTCCAGTGAAAGTTTACCTAGAATAGTGTCTTGCTTAAAGGACACTTTTAAGCAGTTTTTACTAAACTTTATAAGTTGGCTCTAAATCTACCTTTATTGTCTTTTTCCTAACAGATGTTGCCATCTTCAAAGGTTGGAATTAGCATAAATATGTGCAATGTAAAAAAAAAAAAAACCAACCAACCAACAAGATACAAGTAGATATTGTTCTTATTGACAAAGAAATTGTATCAAAACTTGTATATAAGGATGCATAAATCTTTATTAAGATATAGAAAATTCATACACCTGTACAGCTAACTTTCAAGCTCCTATTTACCTTTAGAACATGTTTTCAGTAGTTACCTAGTTTTTAAATTAAATTCAGTTAAGATTATTCAGGGCACCTAAAATATGGACAGACAACCTGGTTTTGTAAGGAACTTTTGTAAGGATGTTGTCCCAGCAAAAGCCTTTTTATGATAGATTGATCTGAACCATCTATTAATGCATGTTTTAAAGAAAGAGACCTCCAATATAATACTGTTCATCTTTTTCATCTGTGATGGTTAAGCACAAATGAGTGGAATGTAATAAGTGAGTTGTTAAACGTTTGAAGCAAAAATCTGCACTGTAATATTGCTGCAAAATTTAAATTGGCTGTAAGTTTCGCTTAGGGGCAGGGAGTTTAAGGAACATCTGGAGATTCTGAAATAACCTGCATTCATTTACGTTATTTAAGTTGTAAAATCATATTCAATCTTGACCCACTCAGGAAATCTAACATAAACGTCCTGCTGATTTTGACAGTCATACAGCAAAAACACCCTCTAATGAGCATTTAATAGTCACCAAAAGTTCTGCATTAAGTACAAAGCCCTTTTGATTACTTATTCCACTAATTTAAAGTAAATGCTTTTACAGATGGCATCTGTTAGGACGCAGAGCGTGTGTTGCATTTATATGTAGTCATTGAAAATAAATTCCAGCTTTGGTATAAGGATTGTACAGAAAAGATCAAACATGAAACACTGAGTAAACATTTACTAGTGATATTTTTAAAGCTCTTCATAAAAGCTTATCCAATACCAGAATACAATACTCAAAGTATATGAAGTAATTTAGAAATACTTTGGCAAATTAGCACCTAAAGAAAAATGACTGAGACAAAGTAATTGAGCTCTTCCATTTTGTTTATCATCTTCCCTGGGGTGCAACAATATTATATTTCACTATCCCTTCAAACTGTATTACCTTGTGAATAAAGGAGGAAAAAAACCCCACACTTTTCGTTACTAGAGATTAATGGGAGACCAATAATGGCTCAGATTTAAATGAGAAAAAAAAAAGAAAAATAAAGCAGTTAGCTATTTTTTTGAAGAAGGATATGGGGAAACATTCATTTATTTTTGTGCCATCACCCAGAGTTTCATCAACAAAAGTCATGCTAAAACATGCATTTAACAGTGTGCAAATTAAGAGTGATGTTTAATAGTTTCATATGTTTGTAAAGAAACATCTTTTGCATATTTTAGAATACTGAGATATTGAGGGCATATTGATAAATAAAAACCCCAATATTTTTAAAGAAAATGTCAGTTAATTTAAATGCAAAGTATGTAGCTGTGTTTTATGGTTATTTCCAGTAGTTGCAGTTAAAACTTTTATGATTACTTCTCACAAGCTATTAGCATTACCACAGTGTGTGTGCTGTTACACAGAATGTACCAAGTGAATATTAAAGTAAAATTATAAAAAAATTAAGGAAAAACTTTGTAATAGAACATCAAGTTCCTCCACACATTCAAAAACAAACAAACAAAAAATTCCGATTCAGTCATTAGCTTGACTCAAGCACCTAAAACTCAAGAACCATCATCACAATTGTGAAATTTTAAAGTTTTATTTGTCCCTGTGTTCCAACATGTAGAGCTGTGGTTCTTGGCCTTGTCTCAGCTCTGAGGAAAATGAGAGTTACATTCCATGGCCTTTTTTACCTATTCATCAAGACTGGACATTATCCCAGCTTTGTCCCTTACTGTGCACCTAAAGTTGCTTTTAGTGAAAATATGAGCTGTCGTGGTTTAATCTCAGTCGGCAACTAAGCCCCACGCAGCCACTCGCTCACTCCCCCCCACCCGGTGGGATCGGGGAGAGAATTGGAAGAGCACAAGTGAGAAAAAACTCGTGGGTTGAGATAAAAACAGTTTAATAATTAAAATAAAATGATAATGATAATGATAATAATAATAATAATAATAAT
>NW_008794260.1:300277-302044 GCF_000699145.1 Aptenodytes forsteri
CCCAGCTTCTTGTGCACCTCCAGCCTTCTCAGTCGGTAGAGCATGGGAAGCTGAAAAGTCCTTGGCTAGTGTAAGCATTACCTAGCAACAACTAAAACATCGGTGCGTTATCAACTTTGTTCTCATCCTAAATCCAAAACACTGTACCAGCTACTAGGAAGGAAATTAACTCTATCCCTGCCGAAACCAGGACATGAGCATTGAGAAATGTGCATTTGTTTGTGTGTGTGTATGTAATACATAAACAAAGTTGATCAAGTTTCATATCAATAGACAGCCAGGAAACAATTAAGATTCCCACTGGAACCCAGAACACAAGAATACTCAGTTTCAATAATTTGGATGACAGCTATGTCTCCTTTCCCTGCTTTCAATAGAACTACCTCTCCTAGAATGCCAAAAAATAAGAAGAAATTATATTGTTATATTCAGATAGCAATTACTGCTCCATTCTTTATCTGTAATTTTTATCTTGTTGTAATTAGGATTAATTATTTGTAAAATAACCCATATTAACAACTGCAGTTAAAAGTGCAGTTAAAGGCAACTCCAGAAGTGATTGTTCTAGGACATTGTCATACGTTCATTGTGACAACTGAGCCAAGTAATCAGACAGACCAAGTTAATGCAAGATGAACATTTCTTGCATTCTTAAGAAGGATATTCTTTCCCATAAAATTTATTTACTGTGGGGTGTGGGAGGCAATATTACTAACTGAGGGAGGCACAAGGGAGGCAGATGTTCTTTCTTTCTCATAAAGGTGAATAATGGCAGTGAAGGAGCTGATGAGCACACGAAAGAGCACCCTTATAAAGAAAATTTAACAGACAACAACAGCGTATATTTCATTCAGTTTCTAACCAGTATGCCCATAATATGATCCTGAAAAAGCTACATCTTCTGGGAGCAAAAAGGTAACTCACTGCCCTTCCCAAATCTATGTTTGGTCTTTATCAGTTTCATTTTGCTAGAACTAGCTCAGTGGTAAGAGAGTAATGAACTTTTCATCCCTGTAGTCTACAGCCTATATTTATTTTTCCATCTCTAAGGAACAATAACCTTCATGGAACAAGTACATACCACAGGAACCCCATATTCATGAGCTGGTTTTATTCCAGTTACCTTTTTGTAAGGTGACAGGTTCAACACAAGCTATTAGTAATAGAAGATCCAGGATATACAGCAATGTAAACTAAGGTCACACAGCCAGAAGATTTAGTGTTTTTCTCTTGTAATTGATGATTGCACAAACTAGATACAAGAAACTATGAACCTAGAACTTTACACCAAATTTGCATTAGCTCAGTATTGAGTGTCCACATCCTGAGCCATAAGAAGTCTTTAAGTTTAAACATAATTTAACTTAATTTCCCCCTCATTATTTTAGTAAAAAATGAGATTAAGTAAGTAGAATTAAAATAGTCTAAATCTAGTGTTGCAGGAGAATCAAGCCAATTATAATAACCACTCTGTATTGGGTTTGTGTGGCAAGGTTTTGGTAGCAGGGGGGCTACAGGAGTGGCTTCTGTGAGAAGCTGCTAGAAGCTTCCCCTGTGTCCGATAGAGCCAATGCCAGCTGGCTCCAAGTTGGACCCACCAGTGGCCAAGGCCAAGCCCATCAGCGACGGTGGTAGCACCTCTGTCATAACATATTTAGAAGGGGAAAAAAACTGCAGCAGAACATCAGCTGGAGGAGAAGAGTGAGAATATGTGAGAGAAACAACTCTGCAGACACCAAGGTCAGTGAAGAAGGAGGGGGAGGAGGT
>NW_008794260.1:302263-302537 GCF_000699145.1 Aptenodytes forsteri
CCGATGGAGCAAATGCCAGCTGGCTCCAAGTTGGACCCACCAGTGGCCAAGGCCAAGCCCATCAGCGACGGTGGTAGCACCTCTGTCATAACATATTTAGAAGGGGAAAAAAACTGCCAGCAGAACACAGCTGGAGGAGAAGAGTGAGAATATGTGAGAGAAACAACTCTGCAGACAAAGGTCAGTGAAGAAGGAGGGGGAGCAGGTGCTCCAGGCGCCGGAGCAGAGACTCCCCCGCAGCCCGTGATGAAGACCATGGTGAGGCAGGCTGTCG
>NW_008794260.1:302807-308929 GCF_000699145.1 Aptenodytes forsteri
AGCTTGGGGGGGCCCCTGGCGCCCAGCCGGGGTCAAACCACCACACACTCAGGGTATTAAAAGCAAGTAGAAAGCCTGTGTGGAATAGAAACCAGCACTGACTAGCAAATAAAATTACAGTCCTAGATATCAGGAGGTATAGGCATAAATAAGTATTATTAAAAAGTCAAGTCACTTCAGCCCTGAAGAGGAAATTAATAAAAATAATAAAAGTTCTTTGCTATATAATAAAAAGAGAACAAGCACAGAAGAAAAATGAGGCCCCTATTCAGCCAGGATATAGCAGAGATTAAAAATAATCCGTGTACTATCTAAAACTTAAAAGAATATCTGGCTCAGTTTTCAATAAGAATAAAGATACGGAACATGAGGAAAAAGTCAGGTTAATTCATGAAATGAGTATGTGAAAATAAAAACATAATTACCTCTTAGGTAAAAGCAAAGTTTTAAGACCTCAAAGTCAAGGGGATGATATGATATTCACCACAGAAAAACTGAAAAAGCTGGCATATGAATTTATGCCAGATTTTTTAATGAACCTGTCTTTATCATGAAGTAATACCAAATGTACTATCAATATTTACTTAATGGAGATGTGATTGAGGAAGCTGCAGGATCATTAACCTGGTATGAGTTGTGTGTAAGCTTTTAGAGAAATTGTTGAAGTACATGATAAAGACAGGAAAGGAATGGAAAATGGAGTATGTTGCAACATGAATTTACCAAAGTATCTGATGTTAGGCTACCATCTTTACTGTCTGGTCATAAATATTTCCCTAGCAAAAGGAAACGTGGAAGAGTTGGTTCATTACAGTATGTTCATAGTAAAAACATTATTAACAATAATCTTAATAAGCATAATTACTATTCCATTCTTCCCAAGACTGATGAAAATTGTAAATAGTACCAGTGGATAGAACCATGTGGAAGCAGCCCCAGACAGCTTCCCAGATTTAGCAAGAGAATGGTGACACATAAAAAAGAAGATTTAAAAAAAAATCACAGGGCAGAGACTAGAAGGAAAGAACTGGGTGGCTTTAAATACATTTATATGGCACATAGTCCATCTGTTTCCTGAAATCTATTCACCTGTTAAGTAAGGTCTGTAATGTAAAGTTACTTGAACATACCATCGTACTACTAGTTTATTTGAAGTACTTAACTTCTAGGTTCTTAACACCTTTCTTTTGTTAAGAATTTTCTCTGTCACCCTGCCAAGGACCTAGTTTTCAACCTTATCAGTACCCACCTGCCACATCACCGGTTGTCAAATGTCTGCTCAAGCACTGAAAAAAATAAAGTAATCTAAGGTAAATGTAGCACAATGTTCTTAGCTTGCATTTAGATTGAAGGTTATTACTTTGTCTTTCTAAGTTTGAGGAAATATTTGCATATCTAAAAGCTTGTCTGTTTTAACTATATCTGTTGTTTTAATTAGTGTCATGAGCTCAAAAGGAAATGGAGGAGATATTAAGAACATTTCTCTGACTGTTGACAGAGACCAGGTGAAAGTTTGCTTTAGTCCTGTGCTGTCTTTGCCTGGATTCCTCTGTTTGATTGCAGATAACCTGGGGTAAAAATGCAATTTTCATCATATGAAATAACATCTAAACATTGTCTAATTTACATATCTGAAACTTAGACATTCAAATCTGAGGTAATCTATGTTCCATGATAATCAAAGAAGAGATAAAGGATTTTTGGGTGATTAATCATCTTATCCTAAGACAGGTGTATAGGGCACATCAGTTGAAGAAATGAGATCAAGGTGAGGTGAAAGAACTGGGACCTGCATATTATTGCAAAAAGCAAGTCATATCTTAGCGTAGTTAAGCCTGGAGTTGGAGTTTTGGGTGCTGTATTACAATTGTCAAACTGGCGATGGTCTAGAGGAAAGCAAAACAAATAATGCAGAAAGCAAACTAAAGTTGGCTAACTTAAAAAATAGAAGACTCAGATAAGATCACACACAGACTTCAAACAAATAAAAGATTTCTCAAAGGCAAAAGGAAATAGTTGTTCCTTTGAGTCCACAAAAGATAAGACTTGGTGATGAACTTACACTGAAAACCAGAAAATTCAGGCTTGAACTGTGAAACATTTTCTGATGGCTTAAGTAATGGTGTGCTAGAATAGATTGCTGACAGAGGTTGTGGAATTTTGAAGAAGAGATGGGGAAAATACCTAACGACATAGCTGCTCTTTGTTAGAGGCAGCAGATGGACTAGATGCCTTCTTGACATCCTTTACAGACAATGTGACTTGAAGAGAAAGTATGATGGTGAGATGACTGATCCCCAGAGTATGATGCAGTCATATGAAAGGTAATTTTTGTACTGTTTTTTCTCAGAGAGATAGGTGAAAATTGCTTACTCAATCCCACTAGATGGACTTCATCTGGAACTGTATGGACAGGTCAGTCACTGGTGTTCCAGAATGGTTATATGAGATGGGAACAAGACAAAGAAGCCCTACTAGGATCCTGGGACAATAAGGGAGACTAAAGGTACGCATACCTAGAAGGACACAAATGTTTGGTTTATATTTACTCCAAATTGATGAGAAGTGACTCAGTTCTAATTTGGAAGCTATTTAGCCCAATTGTGTGACTCTGTGCAATACTAAGAAGACATTCTTCCACTTACTTGCACTTGTCTCTTTAGACATACTCTAAATTACTTATTTAGTCTAGGAAAATGAAAGTTAAGTAGAAAAATTATTTTCTGTATAAACACATCAACAGTACAAATAACAAAAAAAGGACCAGAATGACTTAAACTAAGGAACAACACTGGTTTGATAATAAATGTTGTAAAGTGAGAGTGAGAATAATTTGATTGAAAGTGCAAGGTATTTATCCATCAAAACTGTGCAGAATCACCTTTCATTAAAGTAGTACAGGTGAAACTGTTCTTCCTCCAATACTCCAACTATTTTCAAGATAGAATTTTATCAAGGTTTGAGTGAGATGGTGTAACATAACTGCCTGAAGTAGTGGGGACTGAGCTTGATCTTCTAAGAAGTCCATATTAGTTCTATGTGTGTCCATTTCAGTTCATTTCAGTTCATTCACACAATCATGTTGTGTGCATTTCATTTCTTCTATGTGCAGTTTTAACCCTCTTAAGCTTAAATTTAATTTGTGTTGCCTACTGTAATGACCTAAAGGGTTACTCAGTCTATGGGTGTATAGAGATCGTGACTATGGGAGACTTTATCCTCTAAATTTCACTACTTTGTTACAAATTACCATCAATACTACAAAAATCACCATTAGCAAGTATACCTATGATTAATAAAGTGCATATATATACTTATCTCTCAAGTTATTACAAATTATTATCAGCAATCAGTATTATAGCAATAATGAATTATAGCAGCACCCAATAGCAGCAATCAAGTATATATATAATATTACAGGTTACTACAAACTTATCACCAGTGAAGCAAACATTAGTAATATAGCAGCAGATATGATAGATTACTTACATATATGTATTGCACCAAGCACATTAGACAGAACTGAGAAGGGGGCCAAACCGCCCCAGAGGGGAGGACAAACAAATCCCAGAAGGGGACCCAACCATCCCAGAAGTGGGAGGACAAACCTAACTGGCTCCATAAATGGGCCCAGAAGGGGACCAATAGAATAACAGATAGTCTCACTTTGAAGGTGATCCACAACGTGAAGTTTGGAGTCAGCCAGGTGTCCCCGGTGAGGGTCCAAGATCTTGCAGAAAGTTCATGCAGACCTGTTTAGGAAAGGGAAAACTATGCAGCACAGGTATTTCTCAGAGAGAGAAGCTCCATTTTGGATAAAAATTAAATCATTTTGTAGAGGCATAAGAGGGCATAGGACACCACCACTTCAAGCAGCCAATAGATGCTCTTAATTTCTTTTTTTCCCCTGTACCAGCCAATAAATGATGATGTTTTCTCTCGGACCAATTTTTATTTTTTTCCAGACTGTTTTACTGTTCTTGCAATTAGAACAGCAAACAACAGTTACCTATTCTTACTTTCTCAGGATGTTTACCCCTTTTTCCAGGCTATTTTTCACCTTGATTTTGTGCTTATTGACGGTATTTTAGGATACCTCCAGTTTCTAGGTACCCAGGTGTACTTCAAAGATACCAGCTGCACTTCTTAAAAATGCTTCTGGTTCACAGGCCTAGTTCCCAGGCTTAACATTTCCCAAGCTGTCAGGCATTTTCTCTGTTGGTATTTCAGCAGACATCCCTTTCTATTCAGTAATTTTCCCTCCTAACCAGGTTGCCTTTCTGGCTGCTCATGACCTGCATAACGAAACATCCTGTGGATAATAGCATCTTTGTCAGAGGAAGTAATAGGATTAAGAAATATATAAATATCATCCGTATGCTGGATATTTATCAACCTACAGTAAATTCAGTTTCCTTCAAGCTTCTTTATATTGGTGATTCACATGTTCTACCTTGTATATGAGTGAGAAGAAGGCACGGATCCCAAGTGCCTTAAGTGTTGGACAATTAAGGGAAATAATTTGTTTATGATTTACAAAAAGGAAATAAGACATGAATTTAAAAAAAAAACCCAAGGCTTTAGAAACACTTAGAGTCAGAACAATGTTCTGTACTCCGTATGTTAAACACATGGAAAAGCCTCCATACAAGATGCAGAAGGCTTTCTTCCCATCCAAGCAATCTAGGTGGACACTACTCACTTTGGTATTTGCTTTGGATTCTCTCATTAAGCACTTACTATACAATATCCACTGCATGGAGAGTCTAGTGAGTTAAAGAATTAATTACTAGTTTTTACACTCCAAATGCTATTTTTGCTTTCATAGAAACCATTTTTCCAATTGGCTAAGCCTCCTTTGAAAATGGGACTTGAACGTCTTACAGTTAAAGCTTATTATTAGAATGCATTTACAGTTTATAATTAAACATTTCCAATAAATATTCTATCATAGATACACTAGCTAACAGCTATTATGGATTTCAGAATATACTGTAAGGTGGAAAATACTATAAATTGTTAAGCAAATTCAAAATAGCAAATTGAAATGTACAAATACACAACTTGTTAGTCAAAGATGTCATGCTCATGACACTCAGGTTTCCCAAAGCAAAAACCTCTTGGAATGTCATTTAATAAAATAAACATTACATCCTTTTAGTAGCCTGCACATGATCATAGAAACATAGAATCATTTAGTTTGAAAAGATCTTTAAGGTCGTCGAGTCCAACCGTTAACCTAACACTGTCAAGTCCACCACTAAACCATGTCCCTAAGTGCCACATCTACATGTCTTTTAAATACCTCCAGTATTAAATACCTCCAGACAGTGACTCAACCACTTCCCTGGGCAGCCTGTTCCAATGCTTGACAATCCTTTCGGTAAAGACAGTATCTTAAAAATCAGTAAAGATTATCTTTAATAACCCCAAATCATAAAAATAATTTTTCATTCATTCTGAGGTTTGTCATTCAGATATATCACAAAGATGGGCTGAAAAATTACTCCAAGGTTTCTTGTATTACCACTGGGATATAACATTTCTTAAAACAATTTAAATGGGAATGAAGTACTATAGGTCAATAAAGATTGATATGAACTTTAGGAAAAAAAGCCTGTCATATTACAGCATGCATACATGTACAACTCTAACTGAAAAGGAATATAGAAATGGAACAATAAATAAACTCTTTAAGCAAGACATTTTTACTGGGGAGTATTTAAGTACCCCTACTTCCTAGTAGTAAACCAATTCGATGTATGTGACAGTTGTTTACAACTGTCACAGTCTTATTTCTTTTAGTGTATTAACAATCCTTTCAGACATGTCCTGTTACAGTCAGAAAGACCCAGAGACACTCAGCAGCTTACGAAAAATGTGGTGCAAAATTTTATTTTGAGTACAAACTTTAATGATGATTCCTCTTAAATCTAGGAAGAGAAAAAAAAAAAGAATGAAGAAAATACATATATGGAAGTGGAACAAAAATTTGGAGGAATACATACTGTAAAGAGAAAAAAATATTTCCAGTGAAGAAAGGGTTCTTCAAATAAATTTGAAACAAGCTGGAAATTTGGCTGTGTAGTTTTTTTTTTTTTTTTTTTTTTTTTTTTTTTTTT
>NW_008794260.1:309109-312454 GCF_000699145.1 Aptenodytes forsteri
TGTAGGAGATGGTATGATTGGAGAAAGACTGTGATCAGAAAAGGCTACTGAAGTCAAGAACTAAGGAGGATGGAGGACTAATGATCATGATATCCATCGCTAATCTAATTAACCTTTTTACATTAAATCATTCTTATTAGAAGTAGCACTTTTAGGCAAATACTTATAGCAAGAAGAGGCATTCACCATGGGAGACAGGGAGGGTTAGGATGGCATAGAAGGTTCTTGTACGAGAGCTCTCTAAGAGCAGAAATAGTGAAAATGTGGGAGCAGCAACAATGGCTGCAGAAGAAAAGATCTTAAAATGTTCAGAAAAATGAATAACAAAATTAAAAGAGGTAAGACAGAAGAAAATGTAGTAGACAGTTTTAATGCTTATAAGTTTTATGCCTGCCTTCTTATGTGCATCTACTTTTCTTTTTTTAGCTGTATTTCCCAAGAACCCTAGGATGAAGCTTCTTATTTTTGTGTACAGAACATTGGTGTGTATTGAGAACATTCATTGTTCAATCAGGGTCCTAACCCTTTCTTCTGGAATAAATTTAATTCCATAACATTAACTGCTCTTTGAATGAATTCTTTGTTTTCTATTATACTGTGCATAATTTCTTGAGCTTTTCCCTGCCATGCGTTTTGGAATTAAAATGACATCACAAATTATGCCCTGAGGAGTAGCTCACTTGACTCATTCATGAATAAATTAATATTTTAATGTACCTGATTTTATTGTTTTAAAAATTTATTTAAAACGTTTTACATTTCTAAAGGGACTTTTTTGCTTTTTACATCCATGACCTCAAGGCACCTGCATGCTTTTTCCTACCAATAATTTCTAAGTGGTGAAAAAGACTTCAGCAGAGTTGCTACTTGAATAAGTTCTTAAATCCAGAAATAAAAATATGCATGTGCATACTCTAACTGTTATTTTTAAATACACCGATTTCTGTTTGTAGCAATCTGTTTATCACTTTAAACTCTAACCTCACAGCACTGTTCAATAAATTGTTCAAATAGATGTACTCTGTTTAAAATTTTGTAAGGAAGATTACTAGAGAAACAAATATTTTTGAAACCAATTTTAGTTGATATTAATATTAATAGATTCTTATGTTCTCATTATTCTGTGTTCCAAAGGTATTGTGGGTTTGCCTGAAGAAGCTGAGTAGTATGGCTTATTTCTTTATAGACATATTTCCATTTAGAAAATAATCAAGATTATTTTCTGAATTGTTGCACAGCTAACAAAAATTCTTCTTTAAGATTTTCATTCAGGCTGGAACAGCTGGGTTATATCTTTCTGGTTGTATCATCCTTCCCTCATCACAAGGAATAATGAACAAGAAAGTCAAATAAACGTACTTTTGGCAGAGGACAAATAAAAAGTAAACAATCAATGTTGTTTCTAAATACAAAAACTAATGAAAAAAATCTAACGGGAAAAGTGACTGACAATTATACATAGAGCAACCCGCTGTCTAGAACTAGTTTTTGGTTGTCCTTTCTGCTCTTTGCTCCCTGATCTGGGTTGTAAACTTCTATTACTGTTACCCAAATGCCATGAAGTAACTCTGAGATTATATTATTTGAAAAAGAAAGTTCTGGTTTTATCCACTTTAATTTTAAAATTAGGATTAGACAAATTGATGTCACACACATACTTTTACAGTATGGTTCTTAAAAAAATATCACCTTGCTTTGAAGAACTTGAATTGATCAATAATGTTCACATTGGAACCTGATGGTCAATTACCTTTTTTAAGATACTAGCGAATGATCAGAAACAGTTCTTAGTTTCAGTATCTAAAAGAAATACACTTGCAAAGTATCTTGCTTATTCATTCAAGTGACTACAGGGTTGTAAAATTGGAAGCAATCAATTTTTTGACAACTGTTTTTGTTCAGAAAAGTCTATCTACCAACTAAAAGAACTAGAGTATATTTGGACCACCCTATAAAATAATCATCCCATAAAATGAGACCAGGTCAGTGGATTGATAAACATATGACTATGCTGAAACATGGCTATATGGCCTATTATCTGGTGACCTGATAGCATTTTAATCTTAGAATGCATAGTAGTTCAGAAGTGAGATGACGGTTCTGAAGAGATACAGCTCAATTTCCAGTGATAATATTTGCATAAACATAACCATTTTACTGATAATTTAAGTTATATAAGTGACCAATAATAAGTTAGAGACTAAATGATCTTATGTAGCCCTAAATATATAATTTATTTCGTTCAGTAGTTTCTTCTGCCAAGCAAGTCTAAATGAAAATCTAAAGCACTCTATATAGTTCAAAGTACTTTAGTAAACCTTTGGAAAGTGTTTTCTGTCCTTCCATTTGTCTTGTAGGGTAAATGAAACAGCAGAATTGCTATCTGTGGAATGCATCCAAAGGAAAAACATTATCCCTAAAAGACAATTGAATTGCAATAGCACTGGAGACTTTCTGAGAAATTGTACCGCTTTCCCTGGATCATCAATATCAACATCAGTCTCACATGACCCATTTTTACAGAGCATCTGCATCAAGGACTCTTATCAAGGGTTACTCATGGAGGTTTCTGTGGTTTTGCTTCTGTGTAGAGACTCCTTGTGATATTCCTTACAAACCATGTTAATTTACAGTTTCTGTTACAGTTAATTCTCAGAGATATTATAATCTACTGTTTGTGGAATACTTTATATGCCTACTTTTCTCTGCTATCTTGCCACCTTAACTGGCTACCAAAACTATTAGTCTGCACTGAAAAGAGAACAGCTTTCATTTAAAAGTTACTTCTGTAGGTACAAAGATAATGAAGGAAAGATGGGCACTGAACCTGGACTTTGATGGTTGTGATATGTCAAAAGGTGTCAGAGAGAAGCTAACCAAATTTAGATCATGTCTAACCTGCAAAAAGATGAACCCAAGCCACAGTTTATAGCCTGCCATCTATTCAGTCCAGATCAAAAGCTACATATTATTTAATCTAGTTGTCAATAACGGTAAACCACCTTTTGATCTCATGAAGGGTTCAAGAGCCTCATGAAGTAAGGACCCCTCCAAAAAGACGTTAAATTGGTTCATTGGGATTTATAGATGATTGACCCATCTAAGGAACAAGTAGATTTAATTTTGATGAATTTTTAGGAATTAAAGCATGAAAGCATGAATATTTTGATTAAATGGCCTTTTTGCCTAAGAATATGCCATTCCCAAGGTGGGCACACTACTTTTTGTAGGACTCAGTCTCCTGTGAATGGCAGTTTTCTCAAGCTTTCCTCACCTCCTCTCCCCAGCTATTCATAGAATCATAGAATCATTAAGGTTGGAAAAGACCTCTAAGATCATCGAGTC
>NW_008794260.1:313238-342549 GCF_000699145.1 Aptenodytes forsteri
TCTCATCCAGATCATTGATAAAGATGTTGAACAAGACCGGCCCCAACACTGAGCCCTGGGGAACACCGCTCGTGACCGGCCGCCAACTGGATTGAACTCCATTCACCACAACTCTCTGGGCCCAATTCATGCTTGTGGAGATAAAATACTGTTTTTCCTAGTATTTGGCAGGTATAACCTACTGCCTCTACAAAGCAGAATCCTTTCTTGGCAAAGAGAGGTGACAAATGTGAGAAAATTTTACAACTTTCTTTCCTCAATGTACGTTTTTCTGTAGAAAGGGAAGCATTCAAGAGACTTGATCTCCTCCCTTTTGGATCTCTTGAAGGCTTCAAGAGCCACATGAAGTAAGGACCCCTCCAAAAAGACATGTTAAAAGAACATCTGATTTTCACTGAAATTATTTTACATGGGGAGTGTTATGTCTCTGTTATAAAAAGGACTTTTTTTTTTTTTTCCAAAATGGCGCTTCTCTCTCTGAGAACTTCCCATCTGGGACATCTGGCTGACTCCAGACTCTGTGACATGTATAATTTTTGAAGTAAGACTCTGTCTGTTATCTTATTGGTTTGGTCTGTCCTCACTTTGGGGGATGTTTGGGTCCCCCTGCTCCAGGATCAGTTTGTTCTTCCCTTTTGGGATGGTTTGGCTCCTTCTGAAATCTAATTCACTCCATTTTTATAATATATATAGTCATATAAATAATCTATTTTAAGTATACCTGCTGTTATATTGTTGATAAGTTTGCTTCATTTATGATAAATTACAGTAATCTTTAATAGCATATAACTACTTGGTTGTTGCTGTTATTGGTTGTACTACAATACAAATCGACGCTATTATTCATTGATACCACACTTTTGATTGATACTATACTACTGATTGCTGATAGTAATTTGTAATAGCTTGATATATAGTCATACATATTCATTTTATGAATCATAGGTATACTTGGTAGTGGTGATTTTTGTGACATTGGTGGTAATCTGTAAAAAGTAGTGAAATTTAGCGGATAAGGCCTCTGTGTCCTTGTATATTATGGCATCCTGTGAACTCACGGTCACAGTCTCTATACACCCATAGGCTGGGTAACCCTTTAGGTCATGCCATGTAGTCAGCTCTCTTACAAATTCTTTAACAGAGTTATCAAATATTACATAAATACACAACAAAAATCCATGCTCTTTTTATTGTATTGGATTAATTGGCTTTCTCTTTATTTTTCCCTGAGGTGCAAAACATAACAAACTTTGCTGAAGGATGCCTTGCTTTGTAGTGGTGCAATAGCATAAAACTTTTAAAACATAATAGTTAATTTTTTTCTGCATAATTTACTGTTTATAAATTGGCATCTTTCAGGAAATAAAACTGTATGAGAGACAGATTTCTCTTCTGGATGGGGATAGTCTATATCTCTTCCCTGGTGAATCTTTCAGCTTAATACTTTTTGAATAGCCTTATACTGTCTGGGGATACAAATTTTATATTCTACCTTGTTGTAAGTATACTTATGCAGTTGTTGTGTGCTGGTGTATGCTGTGCAGATTTTAAAAGTTGTACATAGTTCTTGTTACAGGAAAAACAGTACTGAAATATAAAGAGCATAGATCTTATTTGTAAATAAAATTTGTCTTTTTTAAGCAAAAAAAAAAGAAGAGACCTTTTTTTAAGACCTTAAAACAAGGTACTTTATTTATATTCTGATTTCTTGAACAATGCTACAACCAGCACTGGATGGTGTACAGATGACTTCTTTGCTGAAGTTTTTTTGCATTGAATGCCAGAATTATAGCATTATCTTGTTTCTGCTAATTTTCTTCTGGTAATAGAAATGACATCATCACTGGAATTGGAAGGAAGAGCCAGCAAGGATATTCAGATGTTAATTCAGAGGAATATGAGAGGAAAACAATAATCCCTCAAGGCTCAAAGGACTTCAGAGGGACGTGTGCTAAAATTTCAGCAAGTGAACCACAAGTTCCTGTGAAGTTGAAAGGGAATTATGAAGGGAATACCATAGAATATCACTGGAAGAGAGGAAAGAAAATTAAAGGAAAAACATTAAGAAAGATAGGATGGCAAAGTGAAATGGAAGGTATGCCAAGGGAGACAAGAAAATAGTCTAATCTAGAAAAAGCTGTATTTGGAGTTAAAAGTTACACTTTTGGCAGTAACAAGCTCAGAAGGGCTATTCAAAATTATCTTTAAATTTTGTGTAGTGATTCAAGACTAATAATAAAAAATGTTCTTTTAAAGGCCTTTAAGTATGACTAAGTACTCTAAATTTTAGACTACGGTATGTCTTGTTTAGTAATGTTTCTTCTCCCTGCTCTATTCTAAAAGGAAAAACATGTGGCAGCTACAGTTTTTGCTTAAGTTATTTATTCATTAAGGCAATGTAAACTATATCTTAATGAAGTGGAAAGTGATTTCCATTCTGTAAAAAAAGATATAGGGTATTTGAAAGGTAATTAAAGTCTTACTGACATCAGCTCTTTGGTGCAACAGCTGCAAGCGTAGGAGGCCTGAAAAAGAGATAATACAATCCTACGCTGTATATTTTTTGCCCAAGTCCTCTTGGAATCATCCACCTTGTCTACTTTTCTCTTGGATTGTTCAGATTCCACTATCTTTCTTTCCACGCATTTTACAGCCTATATCAATGTTATTGATAAGGTTGACCCTCCACTTCCTTCGGTGAAAATCTGAGAGGGTGGAATTTTGACATGCATATGGTAATATCTAAGCATTGTAGGTTTATTTCATGTTGAAGTCCTTCAATGACAATAAAATGCCATAATGAGACAATGGTGCTCTAGAATGCTTTCTTGATAAAGTAATCACACCAATAAAGATGATTTCATGCACATCACAATTAACAGTGTCGGTGCCTCTGTGAGAATGAGTTTCTCGGATTCTAAAACCTCTGCACCTAAATAAAAATTCATAAACCATAACTTGTAATTAAGCACTAACTGGAAAACTTTCTCACTTTTACTGCAACAGCTGATAAGGTACAGTATAGGCTGCTGAAAAATAAGTGGACACCTCTGTTCCATATACATAAAGATTGTTGGCTCACAGAAAGACAAGCCTTGGCTTTCCTTAACTATGTTTTACATAGAAATAAGTCACTAAAGCATGACCATGAAGTGCATACACTTGGACTAATCACTTGTGATACTGATAGACTTTGGTAGCTGAGGGTTCAGAAAGAAAATGAATTATTGCTCCTTACACCAATTCCTTTACTCTTGAAGATCACAATTTCTTAAGTTGATTATGCTTTGTGTATAACAACAGAGTAAGTGAAAGAAATTGACAGCCTCTAAATCATTCACTTTAATCCCTTATTTTCATTCAGTTCTAACATTAAAAAATAAATAAATTTATTGCTTTCTAGAAAGTCTGATAATAAAGTGTGTGCAACATATTCTACATATTAATCTGTATTCCACATGGAATGCTTTTTAAAGTTAATGTTAATCCTTCCAGTAATAAATTGCTTCTCATTACTGTTCCCTTCATGTTCTTAAATCTATGGTCTATGCAATCCAGCCGTTTCATGCCAGAATGAGCTTCTTATAGCTATTTCTAGCTATCAGAAATCCAAAGAATGTCTACGCAACCGAATAATAATATCCTTATTTCAGAAACATTGTGATTTGGGTATTTTTGTTGGTGGTTTATTTATTTATTTATTTATTTATTTTCCTGGTCTTGATGCATTTTCACAGGAACAGAGAAAAACTACACACTCCCCCTCTCCCCCATTTTTGAGGCATCAGGATTTAGTGACTGGAATGGCATTCCTCTTAGGAAAGACTATTGCATTTGGCTTCTGGCTCACCTAGTAGCTTGGCAGATCAGCTACGTGAGGAGAGAGAGATAGAGCCTATCTTTGGGTAAATGTTCCCTCTCAGGAGTGTTCCAGTTACTTTCTGGGCAGAGCTGACTCACCCTAAAGGTATTGAGTAGAACAGCCTTAATGGTATTGTAGACCTTGCTTCCGTGAAGTCTCACAAGAGAAACATCAAAGTTCCCTGTCCAAGCCAGCTGAAGGCAATGGTGCATTACAATGTATTTTGCAAGGCAAAGCAAACAAATATGGAGAACAGTTACGTTTTCAACCAGAATCTGTGAAAAACAAGTATGTTACATTTATAGCATAATCATCCCTGTCACTGTATTTTTAAGACACAAAGCAGTCTAACACAGATTTTTAAAAAAAAAAAAAAAGACTTAATTACCACTCCTAGTCATTGCATTGCACCAGATGTTGGCTTAATTGAACAAATACTGTCTGTTATTACAGCAAAGCATACTGTAGCTATGGTTATAACAGACACTGGCACAGAGCACCAGCCAGCATAAATCAATAGAATCCCATTGACACCAGTATATGTAGGCTGATTTTCACAGGCAGAGGTTTTGCCCTATAATTTTCTGATTACAAGAAAGGAGGGCTATATGAAAGGCATTTTCAACATTACTTTAAAGAAACACTTTCTGGTTTTTTTATTTTTTTTTTCCTCCAGGTTGGAAAGGTACACATAGTCATTTCAGCCATCTGCGTACAAATTGTAACCGCATACCTTATTTGTTGAATTAACATATGCTGTCATATTACCACATCTGACAACATAACTTCAAATTTTGCCCTCAGAAATTAAGGTGAAAGTTCTATGCTCTCCAACATAAAGCTCAGGTAATCTAAATTATTGATTAGTTTTATCAAATAGTGTAGCATCAATATCTGTGTGAGTGCTACATATGCATAACATTACCCGACCACACTGAAAGGTTTTATATGTAGTGTTCCTCTGGGGTTTATCAATCTGTCTTTGTTACTAAGTCTGCCACAGACTAAAGAGCTCATTTGAAGTAAATTACATTTTTAGCATTCTTTTTCAATCTTTTGGAACAAATGAACAACATTAAATAATATAGTCAACATCAGGATTATGAAGAAAAAGTGCAGAAATCTTCATCTATTAAGACCTCTTCAAATGTATGGAGTTCCAAAAATACATCTAATCTGAAGGCTTTTTCAGAGTAAAATTTCACTACAATGTTTATAGATACAAGATCAATACATATGTAATAAATGCCATTATTAGAAAACAGTGAAATAATCTCTTCATCACCTCACTGACCGATTTATGAAAAGAAGAAATCATTGTATGCAAACAGGGCAACATTAAAAGGTAGTGTTGACCTCCACCCTTTAATAAGGAGATTCAATACCGAATATATGCTGTTTTCATGGGCTCTTTGAGCTTTGATTATTTTATTGTGAACTCTGTGCCTAGAACCACTTAGTCAAGTCAAAAGATTAGCCAGGGGCCTCCCATTCTTACCAAGGTCTGGTACAAACTGTAGTTAACAGATTAAGTTGAAGGGCCCTTCTGTTGGGTGCTTTCATTGTTTCATTCCTTGGAGTACTCCAGCTACAAGACACCAAGCTGATTACATACATTGTAAACAGTCTGTCTTGTTTTGAAATTTGTATGTAGGGTAATGAACATTGTAAACATATGTAAAACTTCACACTAAGTTATTTTAGAGCTGCAGTTTGGTGCTTATTCAAATTCTCTTTCTGGCCTTTATCAGGCAATGCCATTCAGCTATAGTGATTTCACCAGGGGTGAATTATGCCTTATTCAAAAATGGAAATCCTAAATTCCAGGAACACAATGATACAAAGGGGTCAGGCTCTCCCTCTAAACTATGCATGTCACTTATTTCCCAGAAACTGAAGTATGCATAAAAAATCCAGTTAAACAAAGAAACTGCAGCTAAAATTTAAATTATCTCCAACTGAGGTGACAAAAATGGTTAGAGGAACAAGCATGCTGCTCCCAAAATGGATTATAATTATAATTCTTTATAATTAGCACCATCTTTGAATTTTTAAATATATTTATCTTTTAAAAATATTCAGATCACTCATTCTCCACAGACCCCCACCCTTCTTTCTCTTTCTGTATAAAGCTAAAGGAAAATTAAATGTTGGCAGTTAAAGTAGCTACATAAGTATGGCAACCATCCAAAATTCATACAGGCAGATCTGGAGTCATCTTTACATGTGCAAAAATAGTTGAAAAAGATTTTAGCACTCTAGACATTTTATCTGGGTAAGATCTTACTCAGTGGAAGGTGATTGACAGCAGCTCTTATGTTTGAAGATTTTAACGGAGAATGTGCAATGTCTAATAAATGGTGCTCCTCACACAGTTCAGCCATTTATTTGTTCGGAAAACCACATGCAGAGCACTCTGGGTCAGATGCTAGGGAAACGTTTCATTGCTCTATGTAGATGAGGCTGTCCTTTTGTACAGACCCACTATATTTACCAAAGTAATTGGTAATTGTTACATAGAATATCACTTCTGCCACAGAAACATGACCACTGGAGATTTAATGAGCTGAACCTGTGTCAAAAAGAAGCAGTTTTATTTACAGCTATGAATTTTGTTAAGTATCCATCAGTGTGTATTTTTTGCTTCAAGACGCTAGTTTACACAAATCAGTCAAATATAATCCACCACAGTTTCAGGTATATTTGAGCTCATTATTAATACTTCCTCACAACTTACTGAAATCTGCATTGGGAATTTAGATCCTAAGAATAGTTTTAAAAGGGTGATGAATAAGACTACAGGTATTTTAAAAGGACAATCACAGCAAGATATGTCACTTTGTAATAACAAATTGCTGTCAAAAGTTTTCAGACTAGATGCTGCCCTCACTTGCAGTAGTGTCAGTCAAGAATAAGTCTTCCGAAGCCAATGCAATTATTCTGGATTTAAATCCATATATCTGAAATCACACAGTGATTCAGTCCTCTTCATAAATTAACCAGGGTTTGTTCATGCACTCTTTGTTCAGACAAACATATATTCAGGTAAATATATAGAAGTCTGTGCTTGGGGAAAGAATTATAGATGATTATAACACTAGACGATTATAACACAAATAACTTAATTCTAGCTGAAATTTATTCCCTCTGACACTCCTCAATGCATACACACAAACACAGGCACACATACGCACATATACACACATCTGCTGTAAAAAGTCTAAGGACATGGGCTTTGTTTAAGGAGCACCACTGAGGCTGGACAGTAAAATAGCCATTTTCTAAACCAGAGGTAGGCAAAGAAACAGTAGTGGGATCTGTGCCCATGAGTTACAATAATGCCTGCAACCCCATGTTTACAGCCAAGGCCTTAGGACCCCCTGTAAGACAGAGGCACTTAATCTAAGTAGAATAGAAAATCTAGTAGCTGAGTGAATTTTATTAACATTTTACATTTGTTGTAAGCCTAGTATAAAATCCTCTCATAGGAAAAATGGAAGAAAAACTTATATAAAACATGAATCATAAGAAAACCTTCAAATGATGAAAACACTGAGGAAGTTATTTCATTTATCTTTAATAAAGTGTTATTCAAAGACATCATCTAATTAATCACTTTACTGTTTTTTATTAACTCTAAGCATACAGCAAGGTACTTCAGAAACAATGGAGCTTTTCTCTGTCTGGACCAAAATTTATCTCCAGCATACCACCAATGAGTCAAGATTAATTTTATACCTTGTTTGCCTTTCTATTGTTGCATAAAAATATAATTTTGTTTAGTGTCCACTCTCCCCTTCTATTTTTAAAAGTGCCATTTGTATAAAATATTATGCGTAATAAATCACTCATGGCAGAAATAGTAATAATATTGACCACACGTAACTATTTATCATTGTGTTTACCATTGTGCTAGCTCTCTTCCTGCCCTGCATGCACTTCCCTTTGTGCCTGCAACATCCAAGGAGTGCAGAAAAGCTATTCATCACTGTCACCAGAGGGATTTCCACAGTGGAACTGGCACAGATATAGCGTGACAAACACTAGTGACAAAATACTAGTTTGTCTTGAGAGACAAGACCTGGCGTAGCTTTTAGGGACTTCAGTGGTCTTTGGTTTAGGCCTGAAGGAAAGGTGAAAGCACAGAATCGTCAAAACAAATGCTTTAAAATATAGTATTGCACTAAAACGTGAACATTCCTGGCCTCAGCAAGAGGCCAAATGATCAGACACACCATTATTTTAATAATTTTAATAATCGATATGGACTTACTATTTTGTGTCTTTTGAATTTTTAAGGAGTCCATTAATTTCATTTTCTACCAGATTGGGTAGTACTTACTGTTAATACAACTTAGTGTGTGTTGTTCAGCTGTTCCACGTATTCATACAACAGCATTTCTGTGGATCTTCTCATCATTCCAGGGATGATAACCTTTTAGTTAACCAGTGCAACGCCAGCCTATGGCTCAAGATTGATTCTTATGTTGCCAGAAGCATACAGCAAGGTACTTCAGAAACAATGGAGCTTTTCTCTGTCTGGACCAAAATTTATCTCCAGCATACCACCAATGAGTCAAGATTAATTTTATACCTTGTTTGCCTTTCTATTGTTGCATAAAAATATAATTTTGTTTAGTGTCCACTCTCCCCTTCTATTTTTAAAAGTGCCATTTGTATAAAATATTATGCGTAATAAATCACTCATGGCAGAAATAGTAATAATATTGACCACACGTAACTATTTATCATTGTGTTTACCATTGTGCTAGCTCTCTTCCTGCCCTGCATGCACTTCCCTTTGTGCCTGCAACATCCAAGGAGTGCAGAAAAGCTATTCATCACTGTCACCAGAGGGATTTCCACAGTGGAACTGGCACAGATATAGCGTGACAAACACTAGTGACAAAATACTAGTTTGTCTTGAGAGACAAGACCTGGCGTAACTCTTAGGGACTTCAGTGGTCTTTGGTTTAGGCCTGAAGGAAAGGTGAAAGCACAGAATCGTCAAAACAAATGCTTTAAAATATAGTATTGCACTAAAACGTGAACATTCCTGGCCTCAGCAAGAGGCCAAATGATCAGACACACCATTATTTTAATAATTTTAATAATCGATATGGACTTACTATTTTGTGTCTTTTGAATTTTTAAGGAGTCCATTAATTTCATTTTCTACCAGATTGGGTAGTACTTACTGTTAATACAACTTAGTGTGTGTTGTTCAGCTCTTCCACGTATTCACACAACAGCATTTCTGTGGATCTTCTCATCATTCCAGGGATGATAACCTTTTAGTTAACCAGTGCAACGCCAGCCTATGGCTCAAGATTGATGCTTATGTTGCCAGAAGTTTTTGTTATTACAAATGAGACAGACAAAAAATATTTACCTTCTTAATCTTTGCAGAAAATTAATCACTGTCTTTGCTGATGGGGTAAAGGATTATAAACTTGTTAAGTGATAAAAATACAGGTGTGGAAATGTCTTAATTTGTGGGATAGAAGACACATGCTCTGCCTAACCCCAAAAACCTGCATGTTTCTTATATTGACAAGCTAGCTTCTACGTCTTTAGAAATTATTCTCCATCCCACTGAAAACTGAACTCCAGTTATCAAATAAACAACTTCAAACTTGCATGTTGATGACAAATAGAACTTATTTTCTTCTAGGAGTTTATTTTTTTTTTGCTAAACTGATTTCACAGAAATAACAGAAAACCCCATAAGTTTGAGATTTTCTTTCTTTTTTAATAAACCTGAATTACTTGGAGAACTGACACAATTAATTTGCTTACTTATCTGCATGAGAGGAAAAAAGTGCTAATCTCTCAAACTGCTACTTTAGAAAATTAATTTACTCACTTCATAATATTTTTTGACACATAAAATATTTTCAAAATATTATTCTCATTGTAGAAAGATAGATTCTTTTGGAATTTTTCTGTATGCATTAATGTTATATGGAGTAATAACATACACTATACCAAGCTGTAAAAATTAGACTGGTGACTCACAGTAAACATGACAACCTTCAAACGTTATTTAAAAGTACAAGTGTTCTTAACTTTTGTCTCTGTTACAAAAACTGTCCATCCTTCTTTGAATTTGTTTTACACCCCTTTCCCACAGTGACAACCTCATAGCTTGCGATTGATCTGCAGATCTATACACTTCGATGGCTTGCAACTTTTTTGTCTAGTTACACCAGCATCTATTTTACATGCAAGTCCTAGATCTGTGACTTCATCATATCCATGTCCTGCCACCAGATACAGAAGCGCTTTGTTCTGCCTCTTTTCATGCTGGAGGAGTTTTTCCTAGGGGTTGCTCCTTGTTCTGAAACATGAAAATGTGTGAAGCATAAAACTCCAGCTGTGAATACTTACCTCCCTGCAGTGTTAAAAAGTTCAATATATAAAACACCTGGTTTCAAGCAAAATGTACACTAAGATATATGGCAATGAGACAGATTTAATATACCCCATAGGGCCCTCAAGCAGTTTTTAAATTAAAGACACAACATATTGTGATTTCTTTTTTTTTTTTTTTTAAATGAGCCTTTACTATTTCACAAATAATGAATCGATACCTCTTCCAACTGAAGAGAAAGTCATAAACAAAAAAGCAATTTGTGGTGAGCGGAAAGGATGAGGATTCATTGTTATGCGAATAAAATCTGAAATATGAAGTTTACATTATGAACAGAAAAACAAGTCTTTGTTCCATGCAGAAGAAATACAGTGGCTCCCCAGAAAAAAAATGGTAATCTTGACATGGAGATACATGCTATGGGGCAGGTCTACAATTCACTTGAGGTTTACTTAATAACAGTTCAGCATGTTTAAGATTTATTTTTGTAACAGTTCAGATAACCAAATGTCAATACATTGCCATATAGACTTCTATTAGAAGGTGACAATAAAGTAGAGCCTTTTCCTCCTACATTATGTTCTGCAGACATTATTTCACCTTTATATTTGACTGTACTTCCATACAGAGCTGTTTTAATGCCCAGGAGTATAGATGTGCCTTGAAATAGTTGACAAGAAGTTCACAAGAAAAAATAATAAGGAAATTTGAAAAATCATAAGTCATCAAACGTTATGACTTCATAAAACAGATACAGATGTCATCATTGTTTCTGTTTTTGCACAGGCTCACATACTCATTTCTTCTAGCATTATATCTTGCCTGTTTAGTAAGCCTTTCCTCTGGACAATACCAGTTTTGTCTTCAGAGGGCAATGTGTATAACAATGCGAACACAGTCTTCCCCAACATATGGGCATGTGATCAAAAATGCGCTTGTATTTTTAAATCATCTACATAATTTAGGTTTTAAAAGGACAGAGTTCTGGAATATATAAGGCATATCTATAAAGTTAAAAATGGAAATTTTCAATACTTTTTTCCAGAAGAATCTTTGGGGCTCAAGTGTTTGATGCACTGAGGACTCAATATACCCGTGCAGCTAACTGTTAAGGTAGGACAGAGAAATTTTTCATATGATAGATGATAAATTTTGGAGCCTGTGGACGAGCTTGACAGCTCGTGTAGGAGACCAGCTGAGCTTCACCCAATAGCTGCAATCTACCTCTACATTGTCCACAGCTAAGCCAAGGCCAGAAACAGATCACTCGGAAGGCACAGAGAGCTCTTGCTCTGTTGGGGAGTACAATCACAGCTCATCTGGATTTTTTTCTGACTCATCACTATGAATTTAATATTCAAACAACTTTTAAAATAGAAGAGCGCCTGTCAGGTGCCATTTTTGAACTGTAATGTAATGGCAGCTGGATAAGAATACTGTTAAAGAATGTAGACATGAAGAGTAAATTGAGCACAAGAATGTCATGCAGAAACCAATAACAGACTCAAGAGCAGAATTCATGGAGACATGTCATGAATATGCTAAAGAATTTTATTAAATATGTTTATTTAGCTATATTTTCCATTTTCAGTGGTCAACCACTGAAAAATTAGTAGGCTTCAGTCATATATAGTTGGTGGATTTTGTAGTCTGTTTCTGCTAACACTCAAGATTTGCTAACTCGTAACTGTTAAATATTCTCACCTTAGTGGTCATCACCAAGTAAAATAAATTAATTAATTTAAAGCTCCTTAATGAAGCCATTACCTTTATATATCTCTAGAGATGGATGAAGAAAGAATTATTGGAATAGATAAGGAACAGCTGTAGTGAAGCTACCATTATTAAGGAACATTTTTATAATCTACAGTTAGTCTCTGCATTAAAAAATAAATCAAATTACTACTTTATGTTTCTGAGGAGTTCAGTAGCTGTGTGCATACTCTTAGTCCATATCAAATTCATGATATGGACTTAACTTGTCTTAAAATACAGATTGTACAACTTCATATTTACCATGTGCTAAGGGAATAGACACAGGATGGTTGCATTTTTTAAATTATATGCCATAATACACCCATATAGCTGCCTTAGCATTGCATTCTTTCATTGTGGTTGCACAAAACATTGTTTATCATTATGCTTAGACAATAAAATTAAATTTATTTTCTACAAAATCTTATTTAAATCAACTTTATTATTATTAATGAGAACAATCTCTTTTTGTTGATCATGCTAATAACAAAAAGTTCCAGTCAACATTTATTTAATAACTATATTTCCAGGCTTCTTGGAAGGTAGTAAAATAGGATCCTAAAGCCTTTTTTTCCCTTTTATTGACACAAAATGTGTGTTTTAAAGGCAATATGAAGTGTGCAATAATAATAAAAAAAAAGATGCTTTCTGATAATGCTGGTTTAAATTTTTTATACTTTTCCTTTCTAATCCACAAAATTAACTGGCTTCTTACATGTTTATAAGTAATCAAAACACATTACTTCATAATGTTACTTATTGATCTAACCCAAGCAAGAATCATCAAGACTTAAATATGTACGTTTATGTGTGTGCTTATGGAACTTGCATATTTTTTGACTGTAAAGTTTCCAAGTGCTGCTAAGATTTTAATCAAATAAAACAACTTCCTGGGTTATCCTTTTGTCTTTACTGCTCCAAAATGAGGAAACCCTCCAAGGAGAGAAATTGCATTCATTCTAAGCTGTGGTCTACAGCTTGCTTTAGTGCTCTGTTGAAACTTTCACCGGAATTCCAGGCCTTCTTTGTGCAGTTCATATGACTAAACGCTGACTGAAAGGAAAGAGGAAGATTAAACCTATTTTTTTCCTCATTTATAAAGAGTTTAAGTACCAGTAGGAAAGATAAATTATTTAATGCACAGGAAGTCAGGAAATATCAGGATAAACAGCAGTATTCTCCCAAGGGTAACAGGAACACCACTATTTGTAACTTATTAGAATTAGAAAAAGTAAAGCAAAGAGTAATCTTGCATTAACTGGACAGTGTACTCTAGCAGATCTCTCAAATAACTAGATTGAGAAATGTTTCTTTGATTAAGAGTTTACACCATGGTCTAGATAAATGGAATTTTCTATTTCTACAACATATTGAAATATTCATCACCCTTTTTGGTGTGAATGGTGTTCACAGGCTGATTCTCATTTCAATGAATGTATTAAAATTTTGTAAATTGTAAATCAAATCATTGACAAAAAATAATTCTTGTCTATGAGATAACTTTGAATGATTCAGCATGCTTATATATTTCTCATACTTACAATTAATTGTTTAAATAAGTATCCCTGATCCCTTAAATGATGACAAAGATTTTAAGCAGAAAAAGTATGATCAGTGCCCATGAAATAACAAATCAGAAATACTGTGTTACATATGCATGACAATTCACTCAAATAACAAGATACTTTTAGGATTCAAGGCTGTTTCAATTTATACAGTGACTATCCAAATATTCACAAACAGTACGCTCCCAAAACCAATCTCTATATAATCTTTCATTTATAAAATTGCTTACAGAATTTTATTTTTTTTTTTAATTGGAGGAACTATTCTTGAGAATTTGTTTTCACAAAGGTTAAAAGACAAAATTGTTACAAATCATAAATGTTCAGTGAGATTTCAAGCTTTCAATTAATGGGAATGATATGTTCTTAAAATGGTAGATTTTAGTAGGTGTTTAAATAAGAAGTAATATCAGAACTGTTAGCAATAAGAACAATATCAGTTACCTTTAGAAATGATGTAATTTTGTTTGTTGTTTTTTAATAAAGGTAGACTCAGAACATGCTTTCAGTTAGTTAAAATCCTTCTTCAGAACCAACTTTTGAACACAATTTATTTGCAAGAGCAAGCTGTTTTTCAATAGTAAGAAAAGAAACCATGAGGTGAACACCTGCAAGAAGAGGTATCTCTGCAGATATTCCAGCAGGTGTTTCTTTTGGACTGCAGCTGCCTTCTGGCTCAAATTTCTAGGAGATATCCTAGAAACACAGACCATGAAAACATTTCCCATTTAAAAGTCAGTCCTGCATTCAGAAGAAGTATCAAAGGAAAAAAGAAAGAATGTATTTTTATGGAGGATTAATCTTCACTATGTTATTAAAAACCACCTTGAACTATTACAAGAAATGATATAAATGAAGTTGGATTGGATAGGATAATTTCATTTACGTACCAATGAAAGAGAGCCACTATGCCTTGACTTCAAATAAACAGGTTTTTAGTTATGTTTTGAGGAATAAGTTGGCTATGGGAGAGGGGTACTTCAACGCAGAATTTTCCCCATTTTAAACACTTTAGGTGGTAATTTCATGATTTACATTTTATAATGACCTATCTTAAAACAAAAACAAAACCAAAAACAAAAACAAGACAGAAAACAAACAGTTTGTATTCTTTGGTAACTACACTGTTATCTTATTCAGTGAAAAATTATTTTTCTTTTAAGGTATGTTATTTTGCTCCAGGAGAAATTCTCATGCATCTTATATTGATACTACACAAATGCATAAATGTACAAAAGGTGAAACAGGTTATAATTTCTCTGCTCTGGCAAGGAATTCTATCTTCCCATCTTCCAGAAACAGAGTGTCCACATGGGACCTGCAGAAGGTGGTGCTTTTATTTCTGTCAGATGAAATATTACATTCACACTGCAGAGACAGAATTCTGCATCTCTAAAAAGTTTCCTCAGCACTGGGGAGGCATGATATTGTATGTTTCCTCTGGGAAAATATGTTAAGACCATTCCTTGATCTTGGCTATCTAGAACAGTCAAGGTTTAGCACTTTGATTATAAACTCCACAAGACATAAATTCTTTCCTTTGTCTTTGAAAAAAACTACAAATGTCCTCTGACCTGTCTAGCTAGGACAGTACTGAAAAACAATTAATTAAAATTCATTTCCCATCTTTGCAATGCCCTTTTGTGTAAGTTCAGGAAAAACACAGCTTGTCTTTCCAGTCCACAGATGTTAACACCATGAAATAGCATATTCAGAAACCTAAAAATTATATGAGGAGGATTTATTTAAAAATAAAATTAATTATGGTAGAAGATATTTATACTATTCTGTACTACAAAAAAAGTTTACTGTCGTCTTAGATATTTATTAGTTATAGCTGAATTCTGGTATTATTCCACAGCATTATTGCCAAAAATATAGGCAAATTAAATAAACACATAAATACATGAATTATTCTCAGCAAGGTGATGTTAAATACTCAAAAAATAGGAACATTTTGGAAGGCTTAAAATTGTCTAGCATACCCTCACAGAAGCTTCCCTTTATTTCACATACAGCTTTGAAGGTGTTGTGGTTTAACCTCAGCCAGCAACTAAGCACCACACAGCCGCTTGCTCAGTCCCTCCCAGTGGGATGGGGGAGAGAATCGGAAGGGTAACAGTGAGAAAACTCATGGGTTGAGATAAAGACAGGTTAATAGGTAAAGCAAAAGCTGTGAACACAAGCAAAGCGAAACAAGGAATTAATTCACTACTTCCCATCAGCAGGCACATGACGTCACATGGTATGGAATATCCCTTTAGCCAGTTGGGGTCAGCTGTCCTGGCTGTGCCCCTCTCTCAGCCTCTCGTGCACCTGCAGCCCTCCCAGTCGGTAGAGCATGGGAAGATGAAAAGTCCTTGGCTAGTGTAAGCACTACTTAGCAACAACTAAAACATTGGTGTGTTATCAACTTTGTTCTCCTCCTAAATCCAAAACACAGCACTGTACCAGCTACTAAGAAGGAAATCAACTCTATCCCTGCCAAAACCAGGACAGAAGGAAAGGGGTTTTTTAATTTTTTTGCTTTGCTTTGCTTTGTTTTTTTTTTTCCTTTGGAATAGCATAAACTTCTCTTAAGTTACCATATTCCCTGGAAAATATGAGGTTAGAGTCTGATATCTGAAATAGTATTGTAAAGAGGTGACTATTTCTGTTACATTTTCTTTGACATTATCTTGTTCAAGAGTCATTAAGTTGCTCTTCCCAAACACTAAGCCAGTCAGAGTAGTCCTTCAGATACATCTTCTATGTCTTTTAGGTTTTGAATTTCTACCTGATATCAGCATGTAGAACACTATCTGAAGCCACTTAGGAAAGGGGAAAACAATCTAGTTTAATTATGCTACTAACATAGGGTTTTAATTGGTACTTGTGATCACAATGCACTTGTCTGTTCTTTTATCCCTTTTTTTTTAATTTTTTTTTTTTTTTTCCACCAGAGGAAAGATTCTGGCTTCAAAAAGATTTTCTTCAACTCACACTGATTAGATGCATTTCATACAAGTACAATTTCAAAAAAAGTTTGAACAGTAATGGACTTATGTGGGCTTTTATGCATCTTCCATACCAGCAAAAAGTTTGATATATTGATATACTCTGCTTCTACTTGATACCTAATAAAACATCTAGATTGTTTTTCTGCTAAGATTCTGGCTTCAAAAAGATTTTCTTCAACTCACACTGATTAGATGCATTTCATACAAGTACAATTTCAAAAAAAGTTTGAACAGTAATGGACTTATGTGGGCTTTTATGCATCTTCCATACCAGCAAAAAGTTTGATATATTGATATACTCTGCTTCTACTTGATACCTAATAAAACATCTAGATTGTTTTTCTGCTATGGAAGCCTCAATACAGAAGCTGTACATCTCTGGGGAAAAATGATAAAGTGTTAAAATACAGTTTGTTATAGGTAGTCAAAAGTTGGCAATGGTCCTTTTGGCTACATTTATACTAATAAACTAAGCAGGTCTGGAGTCCGGTTCATACGCCATGTCAGACTGCTTAGTTGCTCGAATGCCTCTTAACACATACTTTTTACTATAGCAAAAGGCACCCTCTCAGGCAAATTCAGGTAAAGTTTGGTGGGGGACACACATAGGACAAGAGCTGTTATTAACAGCAGTATGAATAATCCCTTCTTTTTCTGGAATGAAAAAGGGTATAGCCATATGGATATGGGCTGTGTTATGGCACCTGTCTTCAGGGCCAGAATATACGGCCTGTTGCATTGTATTGATGTAGACATTTATTGCATCTAAAACGTTTTGATAAGCTGCCTGCAGAATGTATTTAGAGAAAATAATTTCTTGCATATTCCCAGCCCTCTATTCTCATTCCATATCTTCTTTTTTTTTATTAGTTTGTTTGTTTGTTTTCTTTTATGGTTACTTTTCTTTACAGTTTTGCTTCTGCATTTTTATATGAGCTTGGTCTCTCCTTCCTTTGAAACAAATGATATCTTCCTTTTGAAGACACCGCAATTCCAGCTTTTTCTAGTCTTGTGGCCCAAGATACTTTGGGTAGAATCTGTAGTTTCTCTGAAGTTGTATCCTGATTAATCGTGTCTTTCCAATACCTTTGATCCAAGTGCTGGCATAAAGCACTAGCAGTAACAAAATACTTTATGATGGTTTCTTCTTTACCAACTTTACATTTAAGGTTTGCAGTCAAGCAGGCTTTAGAATTTGACATTACTTCACATTAAGATCTGGAGGAGTCTAGGCTTCTACTCATTTCCTTTCCCTCTCTGGAAAACTGGGGAGAGTATAGACAAATATCTTTATTATCTGTGCTCAAGGCCCTCAAAACTTCTTAACTGGGGACCAGGTTAACCTTAGTGTACCATCATATTTGTCTTCACGTGCTACCTTTAAACATTGCTGGAATCAGTGAAGATAATAGGGAGAGAAGTGAGACCAGCGTCTGATGAAGTTCATAACCTGCTTGCTCCCAGAGAGGAGAAAAATGTGGATCACCTGAATTGTCTTTGAGCAGTTACAGAATCCCATCTCTACCCTAGATTGCTTTCAAACATGACACTGTTATCTGGTGACAGAATCATGTTTGATGCTCTCTCTACACATGATTCTAGATCTTATAACATGTAGTGAACGTGTTGGCATAACATTTGCTTGTAGCTCCCAAGACATTTAATTTTCCTAAACAATTTGGGATGCTTTCCACCTCTCCTCTCCCTTTCCAAGTGCTTTCCTTAAGAATAGAAAGAAGTCCTACATTAAAATATTTTAAGATCCAATTCCCGAAAACAAGAAATATGTGCCTTAACTTCCTTATTTCAAATGAATGAAGTGACAGATCTGTATGCTAGCTGTCCTAAAAATAAAGCTATTCCGTGCTTTAAGAATAAATTCTCCTACATCATATACAGTATATTAATCAGGAATTTTTCTTTTCAAAACTGACTCATAAGAATTCAATTAATAGAATAATTGAGCAGTCTCTGTAATAGGGAAAAAAAATCAAAGGACAAGTATTAGGGAAAAGCCTGTAATGCCACAAATCCTAAATATGCTAGGTCAAGTTCCACTTGTGCTGCTAGCAGCAAAGTCAATATGCCTACAAGCACAGAGTAATGACAGTAGAGAATAATTTGAATAGTCTTTTATAGGATCTAGTTAGCATAATCTAAGACAGACTTTCCCATTAAAAAAAAAAAGCCTAAGTTAGATTACTGAATCTTCTTGAAAAACCTACTAGAAAAGCAAGTTTGAACTGATAAAGTGTATGTTCTATGGATGACAAATCTGTGTGAATCTATGTGGTGCATCTATGGATGATATTAACTGAGGCGATTCAGTATTTTCTAACTTTATATTATATATTTACATTTTGCGTTTGTGTAGGTAATGCCTGGGTGTACACCCAAACATGGATGAATGACTGAATCTTTGTTATAGATGTCCCCATCTTTAACTAGTTGCCAATAATAGTCATTAACTATAACACATACAGTGAAAAATTATTGTGGCATTTCCTTTAAAGAAAGTAGTGGGATGAAGAAAGATTATGACTCATAGTCACACAAAGGTTCCTACAGATACTTGTTAGGGTGTACTTTTGGTATCACACTCATATAGGCCTCTGCACAAATTCATAGTATAGTCTTTTTACATAATGTAAGTGGCAAAAAATAATTTCTGAGGGCAATGAGGAGCTGACATAAACCAGTCTCTTGTCTAATAGTACAGAAAGCATGGTGTTTGGTGAAGAAATAGGAAACTGATATAATCTTAGGACTCAGTGCTTCTATCCAGACTCATTTGCATTTTATTTCTGCTGTCTAGAGATAAAGGAGAGTGAAAGTTCTTTTTTTCACTGTGTAGCTAATAAAGGTGCTGAGGGAAGAAATTTGTCACAAAAAGGCTGCTGCTCCCATTTATACACTCATGCATGAGCAGGAGCAAGTGCATGGAGAGAGTGGGTAAATGCACTAACCAGATTTCATCCGCTTCTGAAGCGGGCAAAATAAAGCTTACCCACGTCCCACATATGTCAGTCATCAAAGCTGATTACTGATTCGTTTACCACAGTACACTATCTATCTTAAACAAATATTTACTTTTGTTTTTTCTTTCTCCATTTCTTATCCTTCTCTATCTTCCTTATATTTACCCCACTTCCCAAGTGTTATGAGGTAAAACTAGGTGGTTGAAGAAAAAAAAATGCCATTCAGTCCTCTCCATGGTCACAGACCAAGGGCAACCAAGCTATAATATTCAGGTGTACTGTTCAGTTAGGTCTTTGACTTTGGGGCAAAACAAATATGGAATTCATGTCTCTTAAATGGCACAAATGTATGCAATTTATGGAGGATTACTATCTGAGTAAGAAAACTACTAAATATGTGCAAGACTCACAAAATCAATGACCTATAAAGGTACTTTTAGACTGGAGTATTACTGGCCTCTTTCTGGGAGTATTTAATGGTCACTTCAATCTAAAGCTCTCTTTCCACCCAGCTTGATAATGAGAAGTAAATATGAATACTTTATGCTTCTAAAATCAAATTCCTGTTCCAAAGTCGCTTTTCACACTAACTGATGATGATTCATTCTGACATACCTGTAAAAAATTCTGTCAAACACTATAAATTATTTTGAATTCTAAACTCCAGCATTGAGGAAAACAAGATCAGTCCTCTATTCTCAAATAACAAGGAAACACAAAGAAAAAAAAGGTAACAGAACGGTAAGTAAATGAATATATTTAAAGGAAAAAGAGTAAAACTAGCACTTTTTCTTTTAGTACATGGAAAATGATACCACCCTTGGTGATACAGAATTAATTCAAAATGCTGTTATACATCTTCTGTAATGATTTTCCAGGAATGAAAATTTGTTTCTTAATAAATATGGTTGCTAATCTGAGTGCCATTTACAGCAGAAGGGAGAGGGGGATACTTTAGCCATCTGGTGAAAAAGAGTATAATCAGTAATTTTCCACAGCTGTTTATTTTGGTTCTAAATGTTTTGAAAATGTGTAGAGCATTTCATCTGAGACACAGAATCAGAGTGTCAGTTCAGGAGCCAGGCTCTCTCCCAGCTCCAACACCAACTTGCTACCCCACCCTGGGAAGACACATGCATTTTCTCCTCTTGGGTGTTAACATAGGGTCTTTCAGGGTGTGTTTATACTGTGAAACCTCATTCTGTGTTAGTGATACCCAGGCTAGTCCTGGGTTGTTGGATACAGGTGTACTGAATAATTCAGGGTCATGTGGTGATATTAGTCTGAATATCACTTTATCTTGGCTAAATTTGTCCCTTGTTCTCTCCTCTTGTAAGTAAAGAACCACACAAATAAACACTATATTTAGTGAGACAGAAATATTCGTTCTTGAAAAATCACCACAGAATATGATATTTTGAATGAAGTTCTAGCCTCAAAAAAGGGTGGTATCAATTCCCGTGTATTAAAAGAAATTGCATACACTACACAGCTGTTGTACCTGATCCTTACAAGTAATGAAGCTAATTAGCCTTGGCACAGCAACACGTTGACATTGTTACATTGCTTGGGTTGTCTCAGAGTAGCTCAGGTATCTCTACAAAACTACACAGTTCGATGCAGGCATACATAACAGGAATCAAATTCTCACTTCCCATACTCCACTGCTTAGATAATGCCAACTCTGAAATGAAATAATGTCACTAATTAAAGAAGCATTTTTAGCAGAAATAAAAAGTCATGCTAGCAGATTGCAGTTGAGTAGAGAGGAGAAATAAACGTTGAGGACACAAACCTAAGAAGTAAAATGTGAAAAAGCGTGTACCAAAGTCATGCTTATCATTTTAGATTCTTGTTCTATAATATAGCTCAATATAATAATTTAAACCAGAAAAAGTAAAATTTCAGGTAATATAGTAAATCCTGCAGCTATCATGAGGGTGAACAGCACTACAGATGGCTGAGGCAAAGGATTGCTCACAATCTTAAATATCACTTGTAATTTTTTTTTTTTTTTCTTCTGAAACTTCGTGAGAAATTACTTTTTCTCACACAGCATTCACATGTTTTCTGGAATTTGGTCTCACTATAGAACAGGCAATGAGAGAGAAAACCATACAGAAGTATGACAACTTTTTTTATTAAATCATTTGTATTTATATCATTTACATGTGTATATTATATATTTGTGTTATCTCCACCTATTTTATGTCTACACAACAACTAAATATTGTTACAATGATACTATCCCTGATAAATGTTGTATTACTACTAATCTTGTAACTGGACTGTGTAGTCCAGATATTTTCAGAACGTGGTCCCTTAAGTTCCAAACGTACACAGGTATCTTAATACTAAGATTGAAAAATGAGGTTTTATTCTTCTCACCCCAAACCGAGTAGTGCATTTTTTCCTAGTATTCTATGTGGATTTCAATGGCACGTGGAAAACATTCAAACTGGGAACGGTTACTCATTTAATATTTCCTTTACTTTATGCAAGCAGGATTTCAGCAAGTCCAACGTGCTGTCTGGATCCAACCCATAAGATGACTATGCATAATTTGTCTCAAAAGGTTTGTAAAACAGCTGTCAAGGTAACCTGAAAAGGCAAACGCTAAAGACTTTTTGCTTTTAAAGACTCTTTGCTTTTAAAGACTCCTGCGGACGGGCTGGTACCAACAGCTGCAAGTTGCCACAGGCAGGTCATCCGATCCCGCCCTTGGGATTTGTCCCGATATTGGACCATCAGTAAATGATTCTTGGGTGGGTAAAGGGCTCGGCAGAGCTCACCTGGCGTAAAACAAAATAGAAGTGGCAGAAGCAGATTTGGTGCTGAACGCTTCCCTTCCTACATTACCTCCCACTCGCAAGCAGGATTTATGGCTAGTACTGGGCTGGGTCGTGCTGCGTGATCCCCTGTGCAGCCGAGGAAAGGCCTTTGTATAATTCCGTGGCTATATATACTATTAGATCGGCGCTGTGGAAACAGTTGCAAAAGTCGGCTTCTGATTTCTTCCATGGTTCTGTATTTTGTCCCCACGGGTAACACGGAAAAAAATTGGTGGTTTTCAGTGGAGCACGCCACCAAAATTCCTCCCTGTCGTTTATCTCAATCTTCTCCCTTTGGGCTTTATTGTTGTGAGAAATTCACTCCTGCATTCTTTCTCAGTGATGTGTTGCAGCGATTCTGGCAACATTATACCTGCCTTTGTCTTACAACCAAAATACATCAAGCCCTTCAAGCAGCAATCAATTGTTATCAGTTTGTGAAAGCAGTCAGAAAACCTGGAGTCACAACATTACAATAATGGGGAGGCTTAAGCAATGCAAGTAATTTTAACATGACTCAGCTTCCACTTCATTATCCATCAGGAATTATTAATGGAAAGAGGGAAAAAATCTAAACCAATTAAAATATGTGTTCTTTTAGAAGGAAGACCAACTGAAATAGACACCTTGGTTGGAGGTGCAATATCTAGCTAATCCTGTACCGTTGCATAGGGGGAAGTCATACTTCTGTCAACAATTTTTTTATATTCTTACATCTTCATGTTAAAGTCGTTGACCAAAGTTACTGCCACTCAAGGACTGTTTTTAGTAAAATGAGTCTGTGTTAGAGCAGAGAGGGGGAGAGGCTTTTAAGCTCTCTTTGTGTGTGTGTGGCTATTTGAAAGGCTGTTATCAGCATGTCAGGGTGTGTGGCTTTGGCGTCGTCTGGCTGTGAAGCTACACAATGCATCCTATGTAAAAGTTGCAAGGTGATCTCGGGTTAAGCCAAGCCCCTCATACCTACCATCGAGAGTGACAGGTAGAGGGAATTTTCAACTAATTCATGACTTTCCACCTGCAATTCAAACCCAGCATAACATCAATAGCCCAACTCAAGTTACTCCACTTCCCTTTTATCAAATATTTTTAAACTGAAAAGTGCTGAGGAATATTTCCAAATGATTTCTTTTGCCCAGGAGCATGACAGAAACCAGAATCATAGATTCCTTAGTGTTAATAAACATTTGGTATGCACTTAAGTTAAACACCTGCTTAAGTATGAGCAAATACTCTTTTCTTCTTTTATGAGTCAAAATAAGAACTGGGTAATCTCTCTACAAAAGATGCCTAGATGTTTAATACTTTCATAGTTACATTTATTTATGTACTTTGAGGTACATTTTGTGGAAGCAAAGTGCAACACGCTGTTCTGGCTGTCTCCCCTCTTGTGTGGCCTTGTAATTTCTTGCAAAATATTTATATTTTGTAAACTGACCAGACCGTCATGTTCCCCCAAAAGGGAAATTGAGAATGTGCGCATCTCTATTTTGAGGTTATGAATCCCCTCTGTCTACTGTTTCCCCCAGATGAAATATCTGAGGGAAAATATATTGTATCTGTATATAAATACAGTATATATACACACACACACACACACACACACACACACAAAAAATAGTATATCTTAATCTCTGATTAAGGTAAATTCTGGCCAAAGTGGAGCCCACAGCAAACCTCCGGGATTTTCAATGAGATGATTTTCTTACTTTTCTTGGCAGCTGGATATTTTCATCTGTAACTCTGAATTACTGACACCTCATGAGGATGTTGCAGCTATACCTATACCAGTGAATTGAACTAATCAATAGCATAACATCCGTGCCATTTAAAATGTCAACATGATCCCTCACAGAGTTTTAGACTACAACACAGTAATACTCTTAGAAAATACCCAGGCATGGCTCAGGGCAGAGAAGGCAGCCTCCTCTGAAGCCATTTAGGCCATATGAATGCAGTCTATGCCATGCCATTTACCTTCTGGGACAGATGGTCATGATCTATTTTATTTCCCTCTGTATACTATATATCTTTTCTATGGAAGACCATTTATTTAAATAAAAGCTATGATGTATGAACTTTCTGATTTGTAAAGAATTTTGTTTTTTAAAAGTTTAGCTCCCCAAAAAAGAGTTTCAGAATGAATTTTAATTTCAGTGAAGAGAATTCTTACTGAATTTTATTAAGATCTACTGAGCTTTATAATTTTAAAATGTTAAAATATCACATTTGCTTTTGACTTTAAACAGTGTACTTCAGTAGAGAAAATATTACAATGACATTCAGAATTAAAATAAATGTTTTACTTTCATCTCAGATTGCTTAGTGAAAATTTTCCTTATTTTATGTCATTTTCCTACAATAATTTCAACCTGATTTTGCTAAACATTTCAGTGGAATTATATATCTTAGCACAAGTTTTTCTATAAAAGTCTATCCAATCACTTATCATTATAAGTCTTACAAAGGTCTTTAACAAAAAATCTGTTTTTCCCTATCAGTTAAAAATACCACTCTAGATAACAGTGTCTTCAGATTTGTGACTAAGATTTAACACCCAGGACAAATATTTGACCATATAACTGACTAAAACTGTGTGGTGTATCTCCAAATTTTAAAGGTACAGTGATGTAGTCGCATATGCAGTCAGGAAACATCCTGGCCTTATGTATTGCTTTAATTTTTAATTTTTAATGCAATATTTTATTGACCTGAAACACAAATAAAAGACTGTACATGCCTCATATCCTCTGTGTACACCTTATATCCTGTTCTTATGTATTGCTTTCTACAGTTTACACTCATTTATTAATTATAAATTATACTGAGAAAATAAATAGAACTGGTTGATAACAAATGTATGATCCATTTGCTGTACCTGTGCACAAATAAGTGCTAAATCATAGCTCTGACAGTGATCATTTCAAGGCATCTGTGGACACTATTGTGATTATCAGACATAGCAAAACTGTTCTTATGTATTGCTTTCTACAGTTTAGATTCATTTATTAATTATAAATTATACTGAGAAAATAAATAGAACTGGTTGATAACAAATGTATGATCCATTTGCTGTACCTGTGCACAAATAAGTGCTAAATCATAGCTCTGACAGTGATCATTTCAAGGCATCTGTGGACACTATTGTGATTATCAGACATAGCAAAATACATTTTTGTATTAAAAGCTCCTAGTCTGGCCTTCAGGCCCTTTTTTTGATAAAAACCAGTAAATTTTGTTGTAACCTGATATGAATGAAATGTTGGTATTTGAACAAATAATTCAAACTGAAGAAAATTCTGCCCTGTTAATTACCTGTTTAGTTAGCCTGCCATTTCTCCTATACATCTTACTCTTGCTTACAGATAACTTTATGCTCAGAAATGAATATAGACTTAACTGCAAACTATGTAAATAAAACCACAGTTCATTTCACTTAGTATAGCTATGGCATATGTATAGATATACATACATATATGTATGCACACAAATTTATATATATTTTTCTCTTTAAAATTCTAATGCAGGAAGAGTTCTGCCCTTGCATTAGTGTGCATTTAGTATAGCTCACAGCTGCACTACCCCTAAGATTTAGCTCAATGTGTGAAGATTATTTTAGGCAAACGTGGAGGAAAAAAGATAGAAATATTTATAATATTACAGTTTATTATCCAAACAAAACATACTCTGATTTAAGACCCATAAAAAGTTAAACAAATTCAATTAAAAGGTTATTAAAAGTTAGCAGAAGACATTTATCAAATGGACTGAGCCAAGAAAGAGATATGACCCGCTGTGATAGTGCATAAGTTTAAGTGTCAGTGCATTCCTCATCTTAGTCTAGAGAAAATGTAGGAAGGAAAAAAAAGCCTAAATTTAGTATTTGCAATCGGGACTAAATCAGGAAAAGAGTTAGGGAGCTCTAAATTACTTATCACTGCTCAGGAAAAAGATACTGGAGCTACTGTGGAATCTCTACATATGTCAACTCCATGCTTAATGCAGTCAAAAGGGGAAAGAGATGTTAGAAATGGTTAGGAAAGAAACTTGAAATAAAACAAAAATATCAGCAAGCTGCTGCTATCTATGCTATAAGTTGCTTCTGTCCTGAATACCATTTGCAGTTCTGATCACCTCCTCTCTAACAGGGTATCTGAGACCTAGAAAAAAGGTAGAGAGAATCGTGACAAGGATGATCAAAGATTGGATATAAAAGATGAACATAAAATCATTAAAGATTCAAAAGGGTGAATAAGGAATATTTGCTCACAACTTCTGACAACAAAGGACCAAAAAGGAAACCAAATAAAATATTCAGACACTATGTTTACTACATGCATAATAATATCCTTTTTCATGCCTTGTACAGTTGTGGAACTCACAGACTCTGGATCACAACAGAGAAGTATAAATGCATAACTAGTTCATTGTGAATACAATCCTTGCTCTCAGGAAACCTTTATTGTGCATTTCTGGAAGTGGCAAAACTCTGCTCTAGGAATTTTCCCTGTCTAATTGTCCTCTGCTTAAATTCTTTAAATGTTTACCAGTGGACGTATCAGACACAGACGCTAAGGCAAATGAATCCTTTGCCTAAGTCCAAATAGCTGTTTTTCCATATTATCTTCAATAACACAAAAATACACATTAATGATTTATGAAAATAACTATTTCAGAAAGCACCGCTATCTTTTTGGTAGATAACATACATATGATTTTCCTCTATAAATTGTCTTTGGAATGAAAGTAAAAAAGCCATGTAACATTTTGGAAGACCAACAAACACCTTGTTAGACTGGCGTGACATGCCTAAAGAAGTCAATTAAATCTAATGTTCAGAGTCCAACAAGTGATGTCTGTATTTAAAAATCAGAAATTCAAATTCAGATAAACTATATTTAAAAAAAGATGCAGGCAATGTTTCAGAGCAAGCGGTTATTCCAGGAGGGTTTGGTGGGTATTTTATTTTATTTTATTTTAATGGGTTCTCTACTATCATAAAATATAGAATTGCTTAAATAAATGTGTATCAAGATTGCGTCCAAGAAAGCTTAAAACTGGCTATTTCTTTTAGAATTTCTGTGGGAGGAGGTTTTTCTAAAAGAAAAATTGCTCATCAAATTAATAGTTCATGAAATCTGAAGTTAAAGGAAAGATGAACACTAATAATATGCATGTGGAATTAATTAAAACAGAAAAAAATCTCAGGAAAAACAGGAAGAGAAAAACAAAGAAAGCCCTACTTCTCATTTCATGCAACTTAACCTTGGTCCAGTATTATTGGAAGATGGTGACGTGGCAATGAAGAAGAAACCTTTAGATATGTGGTATTTTAATTATGTCTGGAAAGGAGTTCTGTGTAAAAGACTGCAAGTACGTAAGAAGAAATTGTATAATTTGTTTTGTTTATTGGTAGCAAAGTGGTGACATTTTCATGAATGCAGAGAAGTATCTCAAGAATTGTAGTGGAAACACACTAGGGAAATAACAGAATTAGCTGCCACTAACTAACCATGAGGTATGGAGGGAGACTGTGAAAGTGATATCCTTTTGGTCTCCACTGTGAAATCACAGACCCCAGGTTATATGAATGATATCTTTTTATTAAGAATGGATCTAACAATATTAAGTAACTAAGGAGAAGCCTAAAGTCCCATCAGCATTTGTCTATGCTTTTGAGAAGTTTCTGTTGCCTTTCACCTTAAATAATCCATTATTTTAACATCACCTGCACTTCATTACATATAACCATGTCTGGCATTTCCAAATAGGAATGAATTTCTGTATGGTTCCATTATGAATCCAATTTTCTGCACCTTATATAGTTTAACAGCCATTTTAAATCACATTGGCCAGAAACTTTACAAGTGTATTTTAGAGACTAACATCCTGACCATGGCATGGAATCCTAGGCTCTGTCATAATGTAGACAAAAAATAATACACATCTGGAAATACAGACAAGTGTCTTCAGTGTTCATTGGGATCAAGTCTTCTGATCACATACAGATGCTTGTGTGTGCACTGACTCACACACATCTGCTATGGCCGCTCATTGCTTTGCCACACCAACTTTTGAATATCACTAAGAAAGGATCCATGTCATGGCATTATTCTTACATTCTTCAGGAGGTATCCATTTTCACATACAGATGCTTGTGTGTGCACTGACTCACACACATCTGCTATGGCTGCTCATTGCTTTGCCACACCAACTTTTGAATATCACTAAGAAAGGATCCATGTCATGGCATTATTCTTACATTCTTCAGGAGGTGCAGCATCAGGAGGTGCTGCTCAACTTAGACCTCCAGCTTTTTCTTTCTTACCCCATAAACAACCTCTTACTTCTGAGAGAAAATAATCCTTTGTTTATTTAAACAAGGGAGTGCTATTGGAACAACATTTTAATTGAAGATACAAACTTCTGGCCTGGAATGCTGTTCATAAGCAATAACATTTGCCTTCATCTCACTTCTACAGCTAATACATATATAAGTTAAAAAATACTCAATATTACTAATTAATTCTCTGCAAGAAAGTAACCTGTAGAGCAGGAATAGTGGCAGAATGCAGAGAGATGCTTCTCATATCTGAAATAGATGAGTAGTAATGGAAGAAGGAAATCAGTAAAAAATTTGAAAATTAAATAATAAAAATAGATTAACAGCATGAGTAGGCATTGTACATTTAGAAAGTAAAGTTACATGAAAACTGGATTATTTGTATTCCAGATCTGTACAAAACGTCCTGGAATTTATTTTCCATAGAAAATTCAAATATCTCTGAAATGTCCTTTCACGCTGTATTGGAATAAAAAATTGACATTCCAGAATAACTTTTGTAATTTCTTCCAAGCTTTTTTTTTTTCTTTAAGAATATTCAAATTATTACAGAAGTTTTTTTCAGAAAAAAAAAAATTTTTTTTTTTTTTTTTTTTTTTTTTTTTTTT
>NW_008794260.1:342694-357186 GCF_000699145.1 Aptenodytes forsteri
AGACAGAAGAATCTACCTAGACTAGAACTTTCAGTGTGGTCTATGAAAATACTCTGACACTGCAGATATATGAATTACAACTATATTGTGGCCAGTTAGAGCTTTAGACAAGTTTACAATTATATTTTGGGAATTTTAGATGTCTCGCCTTTCAGATAGCTAAAGCTGAGTGACATGATTCATCCCTACTAACTAAATTCAAAAAAACAATGAAGAAAGCTTCTTTTGTAAATAGAATATAAGAATATTTTTTTTTTAAAGAATTTGAATAGCTTTTGAAGGAAAAACAAAGAAACAAACAAAGAAACCCATAAAAGTAAAAATTAAAAAAACCCAATCAACCCACCACCACTTGTTCTGCTTATTTGTGATCCACCAATTTTTACTCCAACATCAGAGGGTGGTCATTCTATCTGACCCTATCTCAGGGCCAAACTCTTGACATTAACATGGAATTATATTAACATAAAATATTTCTGATTTTTACAGAATCCAAAATATCTAGTCAGAAACTAGCCACAGATGCTCCACACCATCTGCAAACAAACCTTCACAGCTGAAGGATCCTGTGGCTGAAGTTATACTCCTTTCGATTCCAAAGTATTCATTTTCAGTGATAGTAAGTTCCAGGTGGCTGCTAAGTGGTAAGGATTTTATTTGCCCAAGGGCATATTTAACCAATGAAGAAGGGTTTCCTTGCAGACAAACTGAACCTACAGCAGACAAATTGGCATGGGCTAATCAGCCTCTCCAGTGAAAAAGCCATCAAAACACCATGCCAGTCAGATAGGCTTTCCAAAAGTACACCTCATAAATGTGTTGACAACAACTTAGAAGCAATATACCCTCAAGAAATCACCTTCTAAATGCTGAAACAGTATCAAATGGGCATGCATATGGATGCAGCAGTTTGGGTAACTGTTGATGGATTGGAAAATACAAATGACCAGGAAGGTAAAAGTAATTTCTAAAGCAAAATATTTGGAAGAGTTCAGGACGCAATGTTTAAAGAAAAATTGTGGTGAAAATCCACAATTTTATCTTGGAATACTTAATGTGAAAACATCTTCGAGTTATTTTCTGGGTTTTTTTTGTTGTTGTAGTTGTCATTCCTAAAACCCCAATGTTACAATAGCAGATCCAGCACCTCACTTAAGAAAATAGTAGCATTTAAATATAACTTCAATATATATTAAAAATGTAATATACAAAAAAATGGTGTAACTTTTAAAAAGTTATCACCAGAGAAAGTGTAACCTACTTGGAATATACATTTTATGCACACATATTTGGCATAGTACCAGTGCTTGTATAATCATCCCCAAAATCAGACGCCCGGTCTAGAAATCAATACCTTTCTTTTATCAGTTTTGTCAATGTCTGATATTTTGTGTACGTACATGCTACTATGGATGAGGTGAGAAAGCTTTATCCTAATATGTACTGAATCTTTATGGAGTTGTTGGCACAAAGAATTATTTCTTGCCAGCTTTTAGCGACAATACACCCCGCGCCATTTTGGTTGTAAGCACATAGCACCTCCATAGCAGCTCATGGGAGGACAAACATTTGGCGAGTCCTGAATTGATCCATAGATTGTGTTGATATGATTTAGAGGTGTGTTACAGAAGCCGCCCAAGACCACGCAACTGCAGCCAGCCCTCCTCAAGATAACAGCAAGGGTTCTGCAGACCACAGTTAAAGTCGCTCCCAGCTAGACAGTTAACATTAACATGAGTTTGCCTGTGTTTAATTGTAATTACCAAATAAGTCATGCGTTGCTCTTTAAAGGTCAGGCCTGTTTTTCTCTCCAGTTATTGTGCTACTGCTGAATGGTTTTCATCTCTACTGAGAAGAAATGGAAATGAAACAAATATATGTATGTAACTGTAAAATAAAGTTATTTCTTGTGTCTTTAAGGTTTTCCAGTTTTCTTCCTTGAAGGGATCTTTGTATCTATATCATAAGTATAAACATTAAAAAAGTGCAAAAGAAGGAAAATACCTGCCTAATTACTCAGATTAATAAGTATAAACATAAAAAAAAGTGCAAAAAAAGGAAAATACCTGCCTAATTACTCAGATTTAATTCAAGCACGCACAGAAACCCAGTAAGAATTATTTGTGGAATGGAAAGTACAGATATTTAGGTCTCCTCCACTTCTTTCTGCCACCTTCTCTTTCAGGAACATTTATTTTAATTTTGTATTGGACAGTCAGTTAGGGATTAAAAAATGAAGGTAACTTGATGTGTCAAAGTAAAGCTCTCAAAGTATTTGATGGTAGAAACCCCTCTCTGATTGCTGGAACCAAGGTAACTAAGGTATTATTTTTAGTATTTAATAAAAGAAGAAAAAATTACTTCTAACATTTTAATATTGGCTTTACACTTATATTTTTAAGTTTTAATGTTCTATATTGCTGGTCTTCAACATACAGGTATGAAAGATGCAGTTCATTTTTAGATTTAAAAATTAAATGGCAAAGTATTTTTTTTTTTTTAAGAAAGCAGTTCAATATACAAGGTTTTATTCTTGTTTTTTTTTCAATGTTACTGGTTCTTATTTAGTGTAAGATGACCATTTTCAATGCCATTAATCTAGATTTGCTATTCCAGTTTAAATTCTATAGAGAATCTTAATATAATTTTTTTTTTTTTTATTTCCAAGGATGAGTGAACAGCTGTTCTGTTTCTCACTGTCAAGATACACTAGGTAACTATACCACTCAATTCTCCTATCCAGGATCTTAAGAGTTTACAGCCCACTGTGTATCCACTGATTGAGTCCGCTTGCTCCTGCCAAGCTGCCTGTAATTTCTTTTAGATTCTTTTATGTCCATTAATCTTTTTATCAACTTCACAGTGCCATTGCTTCTCTTGTGCTCCTGGATTTGCCTGTTCTTCACATACGTATTTGATATTTCAGATGTTGGTTACATTTTTACTGTCCAAGCAGTCTTGTCCCCCATTCCTCATATTTTTCTATCTGTGGTTATATGGCCCTGGCAGCAGAGGTTACATCTGTACCAAAAAAATCAGTAAGGGTAAGACAAAGTCTTTAGCGCTGGCCTGGACATGCGACTGTCCATAGTTTAAGGAAGACAGGAGAGAGTTAAACTACGTGTGCTGTTCTACTAGCTCTCAAGCCAAGGAGCAGGACAGTGCATCGCAGAATCAACATTACTTATGTTGGAAAGGACTTTAGGAGGTCACCAACTGCAAACCTTCGGTCAGTGCTTAATCACAGCCAAGCTATTAGGCAGCAATATATAAGCACTACTGTTAGACACATCCCACCATATAGGTACCGCTGAGTTAAATGCACAAATATAGATTATAAATTTAGAACAAGAGTTTGCTAAAATCAACAGGAAGATAACGTCGTTAGTTTTACCTTAGCTCCTGGTGGAAGGTGTTCAAAATGAGGAGTAGCTCACCATTGTGCAAATCAGCGTGAAGAGGCACTTCTGTACTTACAATGGAAATTCCCAGAACTGATATAACATGAAAATGAAGTTTTCCTCTCACTCGTAGAGCTGGTGCTTTTACAGACTTAAATGCAGATAGCAAAGGAAACAGAAAAAAAAAAAACAACTGGCAAACTGTTAAATTAATAAAAATAAAGTTACAAACATATTTTTGAATTAGTAAGATATTTGTAAAGTGTTACAAACCACTCTATTTTAAAAGGTGGTGTCCAGTTCTATATCTTAACTTGCAAACTTTCCAACAGAAAGAAACCTTCTTTGTTTTTTCTGAAATATTTTTCTAATTACGTTTATTTAAAATTTATTACAATTTATTAAATTTAAAGTCAGTAAATCAGCATGCTGATAAGTCTTCTTAGATTAACATCAGCATGCTGATAAGTCTTCTTAGATTATTTTTATCACAACAGTTCACTTATTGAAATGATGGAAGACAGTATGTGCTATACGCAACATAAATAATAAAACACAGTTTCCTACTTTACCTTAGCTTACCTTTTATATCTGCATTTCCATATGAAAATACTCTAAAAGACTATAAAGTACCAATAAAAGATTGAAAATCATGAAGGACTCTAAGCAGCTGTGGGTTAAAAATGTCTACAGGAAAAGCAAAATTTGTGTGTTATAATCAAGCATACAGCGTATTTCCACCTTCTGATCATACTGCCATAAACATATTTAATGTTACAAAAAAAAAAAAAGAAAAAAAAATTGTTATTTGCTTCTCAAAGACTGATTCAGCAAAGGATTTTTGCTCTTGAGAATCTACCTCATGAAGGTAGCCCTGATGAGATCTGTGAGAATGTGTTTTGTCTAAACATACTTGTGTTCAGAAGCACCAGGAGGACTGAACTGTAACAGTAACATAAACTAGTAAGAAATCTTCTGAAGGGAGGGAATTTACCCTGGTGTGAAACCTGTTGTAAGTGACAGGAGAATCAGACCCTTACTGCATATCTCTTATGGTAAGTAGCACTTCATTGCTTAAAGTGAAAACTGTAGCTACGTAACAAAAAGTGCATAACTTCATCATTTCTCATTTTGTGAAAATGCTAACAGTACACAGACATCAAAACCTAATATAAACTATTAACACAATACTCAAACAAACTGAAGTGATAAGTACAAATAAAAGTATCTGTGTTGCCCGAGTCCTGGAGTGATGGCTGATTTATCTCACAGAGCACTTAGAAATCAGTGTTTAATTCTTTTTTTCTCAGCTCTAGATCACAGGTCATGTACTTAACTACACAAATCTATTTAAATAAACAATGTTCTTATGTGTCATTATTCACCCTGCATGGCTGCAGTCCAACTGAAAGGAGGGGAGGGCAGGAAGAACATGGTAAAGGAAGAGCAACAAATTATCTTTGTCAGAAGAAATAAAGGGGGCAGATCTTCAACTGATATACCTTAATATATTCCATTGCTGTAATACTTTAATCCAGTAATACTTATTCACGTTGCTGAAGGCTTTGGAACAAAGTAGTTTGACGAAATTTACAAGGTATCACTGGAGCAAATTGTGTGTTTTAATATCTATATTTCGTTAAACATTAGGCCAAGTACTCAGATGTCCAAACTGGTACATTTCCAATATGTGAAGCAAATCAAGAAAGGGCATGCCACATCAACCAAGATTTTTTCACACAAAGAAATTAATATTGTTTATCATAACCATGTGACCCATGAAAGAACAGGATATGAATTCCATTTGCCTTTTAGTTACAATTAATGCATAACCAAAAAGGTGACATAGTGATTTAGACATGCTTATTGGAACTTCTTCACATATTTTCCATTTAACTAAGACTAGCATAAAAGCCATATTTTAGTCCTCTGGGATTGATCTAAGGCATAATAACTAGATCACGGTCAGCCTCCTGTTTAGAGTAGATGTATGGTCAGATGCTCCCATTAGCTCTAGCTACTCTCCATTGCCCCCTGATGACTGGTAGCTTGGAGTACCCCTGAAGCTAAACCCAGTAAAATGCCCTTCCAGACTACTGTTCATGCTCAGATTAATAGCCCTTAGATTTAGTGAATGTCTGTAGATTTTTATAAGTTCTGGATATTTTTCCAGTTACCCTTTCTGGTAGCTGGGACAATTGGGACAGAAAATATTTTTTTCTTCACAGCCAGATTGACAAGGGCAGAGTAGATTGCTACTCTTTTCCCATCAGTCCTATCTTTTTCCCTCAGTTTTAAGATTCAGGTATGCAGGTGAGGATGTTATCTTCAGGTTGGTTGGTTACCTTCCACACAGAAGATACTGTTGTCCAGTGTTAATTGATAGGTTAATGGATTAATTTATAGGACTCTTTCATAGGATCTGCTTCTCTGAAAAGAGAAAATAATTTTTTTTTTTTTTTTTTAATGTGATCAGATAGTTGGGAACCTTGTTGTTTTTCCTAATAAGAAATACATAGTTTATATAGCATATGAATATAGGTATAGATATCAAATTAATTACAATAATATAGTTGTGATTTTTTTTTTTTCCCCGCTTGCACGTTCAGGACACATTTTACTAGTTGTCATTTCATCATGCTTTTCAGGCTTGCAGTTAATGTACAAGAACAACCACCTGAATGTTAAAATATTTTCCTCCCAGATACATGCAAGAAAATTGCAGAATATGGTCTGTTATAATTCGATTAATTTCCCTATTATTAGCTGTCCAAAAATGTAAAACTAGTCTTAGTCAGGTCTGGAATTCATTCTTACTATACAACTAATGCTGATAGACAGAGACATACGCATTTATAAAGTTTTCAAGTTCTCAGAATTGCCTGTCTCATGTGTGCAAGATTATCAGCCCCATATTGATGTTCTCTGATATTCCAGAGTATTGACCGGGCTGATGGGTATAACTTTAGTTAGTGTATAACATAAGCTCATAGCTTCTTAAAGGTCCTAGCTTTCAGGGCATTCCAGTAGCCTAGAATATTGTAGAGAGGGTCTTCTGCCAGGCTCTGAGATTAGGCTGCACACGTACAGAGTGGGAAGATGAGAGTAGGCACATATTTCCTTCAAGTTCTAGGCTATCAATTTTCTTCCATTGCATCAGACATGCTTTTCTTTTACACCATGCAAAGTAGTGGAAAGAAAACGGCCCTAAACTTGTATAGTTTTCTCTATGGCTGAGGCTGAAACATGACAAGCTATGGGCAATCTGACACTTCCACTTGAATAACAAATATGCTTTTTGCCAATTGCTGAGCATCAGATGGTGGACTGAAAAATTAATTATCATTTCATTATTTATCAAGGACATGAATACAGCTTCTTTTCTAGTAAAGGATCTCAACATAATGATTTTTAGAAAACATTGCCTTTCTGTCTCATGTGATGAGACAACAGTCTGTCTCCATGAGCTATCTGGTAACTAAATAATGATGTAATTGAAAGCTCACAAAAAGGCAAAAAAAATATTAAAAGTAATGAAATAATATATATTTATACAAATTCTTCCATCAGGAGTGTGTCATGCATTACATTACATCAGTGAGCTGATGCAGAGGTTGAAAAAATATATTTTTTCCACTGAAGAAACTAAATATATGCCCTGGACACCAAAGTAAAACTCTGGTTGCATTAAAAGTAGTTAGGTAAACATTAACAACCAGATAAAATTGGTGTTACTGTAAATCTCATTCAAATGGTACCAATGTAATATGGAGTGTGTCATGCATTACATTACATCAGTGAGCTGATGCAGAGGTTGAAAAAATATATTTTTTCCACTGAAGAAACTAAATATATGCCCTGGACACCAAAGTAAATCTCTGGTTGCATTAAAAGTAGTTAGGTAAACATTAACAACCAGATAAAATTGGTGTTACTGTAAATCTCATTCAAATGGTACCAATGTAATAACTGTATAGAACTCCATTAACAGCAAGCAAGAGTGCATTACTTTTAACAGAACATTTGTGAGCTTTAGCAAGAATACTTTCATTATGGTTTCAGGAAAATCTGTCTTAAGTGTTAATAAGATAACAAGTTTAATTGATAAAATCAACCTAGAGGGGAGAACTTAAAAAAAAAAGAAAAAAAAGAGTGACATAAAAAATAGCTTGCATTTATCCTTAACTCTTACAATGAAAATTGTATATATATACGTTTTTAGGTGAAACTTTTAAAAAAAAACATTTTTTTAAGTTTACTTTTCAGTTAATCAGAAAGATCAATGAAACTAGTCCTGTGATTATCAGAACTAAAACTTCTTGTAAATTTGCAATTGCTAAATGCAATTTAAGGGATCAAAGATAGCCTCTCTCTTTTTCCCATTACTGAGGGATTCTGAGCTGCAAATCAAACCTAAACTACATTAAAAAAATGATAGTTTTGCTTCTTTGAAATGCATATTGCAATTTAGGACTGTGCAAAGCTCACACTTAGTACAAATAAAGAAACAACAAGGTGAAAGGGACTCCATACTATATGACTTCCATGATCCTGAAACCACTATATGACACGAACATATGTATTTGGAAGGAAGCATGAGGTTATTTTACTCTTCACTAGTCCTGAGAGACTTTAATACTGGGTGAATTTTAGCAGAAAGTTTTGTGGACTGGTGCTTCTTTTACTCATTCTAAAATCCAGAAAGTTCTGCTGTTATGCTGCATTGAACTTTGTAAAAAAAAAAAAAACAAAACAGCTGGCTTCAGTTTAAGGTTATTTTGCATTGCTCTGGAGAAGGTGGGAACCTCTGTTGCACAGACACTCTCGTTGTCCAGTGCTGATGCTTAAATAAACCTAAAACAAACATGAGAAGCTATGTCTGTGATATTGTGCCTCTAAACATTTCCAGATTCACAGGGATGGGTGTGTGTTTGCTTGTGCTCTCATTTAGGCTAACTCCCGAGGGCATGCAAGTCCTTCCCTGTTGCTTTTCCTCCACAAATACACCCCAGTTTTCATTACAAAGAAACCTTGTGTATGGGTAAATTTAGACCCCTGCTGTGCTGCACCAGGGTACCAGTGCCGGCAATACAGATGCTGAGACTTTGGGACATGCCACAGCACATCCCAGTGAGGCCTCCACCCATTTAAGACAAGACAACTAATCTGAATTTCAAATAAATCTATTTATTTGAATAGAAATGAATCCCCCAGCTTTGTACAATGAACATTGTCTGTTCAGTGTTTCCCTTAGCAAGAATGGGTAGAAGGAGACAGAATGCCGTTTAATGCCCTCCTACCCCCACAATGTTTCATATAGTGACCTGAAAGAATATGTTGTCAACATAAACATGCCTTTGGGAAACAGTGTTGTTGGTTCCTGTGCTGGAGGAATCAGTGTACTCCCTAGCACTGAGGAGACTTTGTTCCTAGCCCTTTGCTGTATCATTCTGCTCCATATGACCCAGAACTAATCCACACCATGGATTCTCATGTTATCATGCAAAATAGTGGCAGATATTACACAAATATAAAAACTTTTTTTCATCCCTTCATACCATGTTAATTTATCTCATTTGTTCAGAATAAATTTGGTAGTGTTGTTACTGTTTTAGAAAATAGCAACATTCAACAAGTGTTACTATAGCCAGAACAATTTGTTAGCATTATGTTTGAGAATATCCGTAGATACATTTCATATACATTACCTAAAGAAGCATAGTCCTAGGATTAATTTTATGTCCAACCACAAAAAATAACAAATAAAAAAGTGAAATGCATCTCAGAGGAGCACTGAACAGTTGCAGACTTTCTCTTGATCTCTGTAGCAGCCTTTTATTTTCAGTGGCTCACAGTGTACATGCTGATCTTTGAAGTGGTTTTGCTATTCTTGTATCAACCAGACAGCATTTTACAATTTATTAGCAGTGTTTTATAACATACATAATTATTTATTTTCTGTACTGTCCATACATTTGAAGTTAGCAGATACACATGAAAAAAACCATGGGTTTATGAGAAATTTAAGAATCATAGCAATTACCTTTTTTTTTTTCCTGTTAAAGTTTGGACCCATGCATTAGCCTGTTTCATTGTCTATAAGGGACGTAAAATGTAGCACGTGATAGTCAAAGAGCATTCAAATAAAACTTACTAGTACTCAAACAGGAAAGTAGTCCCACAGTGAAACATAGGTTTACCTGTAGCACAACATAATCTGGCTTGGAGATGAGAAGCTTCCGAAAGATGTAGATCTAATATACAGAAAGCTAGTACAGTTTCAGCAGCTATTTTAAATATACATAAATAAATAAATGAGCATTTTCCTCCCTAGATAAGAAAAGTATTTATAAGAAATTTTCACCGAATTAATTTCCCATTAATTTGTCTGTGCTAGTATTCTTAACATAGGTTGAACACTATATCTGACTGCTAGCTTCAGAAAGATGTAGATCTAATATACAGAAAGCTAGTACAGTTTCAGCAGCTATTTTAAATATACATAAATAAATAAATGAGCATTTTCCTCCCTAGATAAGAAAAGTATTTATAAGAAATTTTCACCGAATTAATTTCCCATTAATTTGTCTGTGCTAGTATTCTTAACATAGGTTGAACACTATATCTGACTGCTCTGAGATAGTTCAAAGTGAGTGCTCTCAAAACAGAGGTGGAATAATTGTAAAAAATAATCCTCATTTTTATTGTTAATTAAAAATTAAAAAGTGGAAAAAATATTAAAAATGTCTATGGCCTCTGAATTAAAATTATTTGTTGACTTTTATGCAATCACGACTACCTTTCATATAGAGTTATAGCTATTAATTTAAATCCAATTGCTCTTAATTTAAATCCAGTTCATATGTCAACCTGGCATGGGAATCAATGACACGACAAAATTGCTTGAAGTAATATGGCTTATTGAGTTCTTCCTCTTCTATGCATATACGTGCTCTGAACATAGCATTGGACATAGCTAATTTGTTTATTGGTCCATTCAAAGAAAACAATGATATTCAGAACTTGGCAGAATAAAACTTTGTTTAAAAATGTATAATTATTCTTAATTAAAATGAAATTAAAACAACTTTAATACAAACATTATAGATACTTAAGTTATTACAACAGGAGCAGAAGAAGTTTTGATAGAGTGTATAAAGGAAATATGACAAATCCCTTGGGAAGCATGTTTGTTTAGTTCTTCTTTTTTCCCACAGAATAGTTCAATATCTAAGGTTATCTTGCAGTTATGGAACATGTGGGGGCATCGATAGTGGCTTTGATTCAAAACTTATAATTCTATTAGAGTATCTCATATGAGCACATATCTAAATTTTTACTGAACTTACGATGAAGGTTTATTTGGTACTTATTTCCAAGTAGCTATAGCAGATCAACATTTGCTGTAAAATTTCACACAATAGAAGACTAGTAGCATTAAAGACAGACAAAAGAAGGGAAAATCAATCACAAAGCTCAAAAAGATAAAAAGAATGACAAGTATTATAATCAGGAACAGAACGATAAATCAAGCAGTATTTAGAACATCAAAAATGCTAAAGCTTTTATGACCTTGACATTTTTCTTTGGATAGTTTCACAAAGAGATATCTACTGTAAAAAGTAAATTACTCTAAAAAGGTGCAATGTAAGCACTTCTTACAAATGCATAGCTAAATAGTTTCTAGTAGCTGCTGGTGAGAAGAAATAAAATCTCACATATTAACACTTAATAAGGAATAAAGACCATGGATTTATTCATATTGTAAAGTGTTATATTTTGAATGCACTGTAGTCTTATAAGTCAAAGACCATGCACAGATGAAATAACAATCTTAACATCATGTGAATCAATTCAGTTACTGTATTGTACAATGATATTTGGCACAGACACATATCTGCACGCACATGCACAAATACAAAAGAAAAAGATTAATGTCAGTATATATTATGTGCAACTTATCACTTAAGAGTTCAACCTTCCTAATTCTAGATGTTTTTACTGAAATGCTGAAGTTCAGTTATTATTTCCTTACATTTCTTTTATGTTCAGTGGACAGAGATTGATTATCTTTGCAAGCACTGGCATGCAATGCTCTGCACTGTTAAACAGTTGGCATGGTTCCTGGCCTACTCTGACTTAGCCAAGCAGGATGCTCAGAAACAATATCCAGGCATGGTTCAAGATCAGACAATTCCAAATGAATAGTTTGAATACCACTACCTGTGTCTGGGGGTAAGAGAACTTACCTGCTTAAGCACAGTTGCTACCAACACAGCTGGCCTTTGGGGCCACAGAGTTGTCACTGTCCTTTTTTTTGTTTACCAGAGAGACTCAGGGACAGTGGAAAACATTGACTCAATTTTCTGACTTTCGATATCACACTTAGTTACTTCATGTTAATGCATTTTACCTATAATGTTATAAAACTAATACATACATAATTTAAATATAAATCCTATAATACAATCTCTGCTCAAACCTATGGTGGTTTAAGGCAAAAAGAGCTTTATAGTTTGATTTGCTGATTCTGTAAGAGCATTAGCAGTTTAATAATATTCCACTATCTCTTGTCTTGCTAATTTTACTTGTGATCCCTTTGGAATGAGATCAGATATAGACATACTATCTAGCGTTCCCAATTTCTGCTGTGGCTTGCAATTGCTACCACTATACAGTGGATGGATATATATTATTGGAGAGATGTGATGCCTAAAATATTTATCCTACTGTATTCTTAACACTTGAATTCTAATTTACGTAGGGCTATGAAGTATTTACAGGGATTTCTCCTCAAAATCAGAACTTATGAGATTCGATGATGTGGTACATTGAGGAACGCAAGTCAAAGAAATGATCTAGTATTACTTTCAAGGTTTGATAACTAAAGCACAAAAAGGGCAAGGAAAATAGACAGGTAACATGAAAATGCTGAGGACTTTCAAGGGAAACATATATAGTCCAGAAGTCTATTTGTCTTTTTTGAATGATATTGACAGTAGGTCAACTTGGGCGATCTCATACATTTTTACAAGGTTGACATTCAATTGGGTTTAGCTTATGCAAAAAGTATTTTGGTGCTATATTTGCTGATACTATCATATTCCTTTCCTTCTTTCAGTATTGCTTAGCTTTAAAAATGGCTAAGAGTCTGTCCAAGGGCATATTTTTATTCATAGTCATAGTCAGAGAACCTGCGAAGCACAAAGGCACTGAAAAAGCTCTCAGAATTGATGAAGAAGCTATTTAAAAGCTGATAAAAACTGAGAGCCAATATATGTCAGAGATATAAATCATCTGTTTGTAACCATAAAAGGCTTCATGCTTCGGTCTAATGAGAAAAAGTGTTAGTTCTGTGGAAGTAGCAAAATGAGTTACGTAAAATGTGTTTGGGAGAAAGATGATGACAACGTGGGTTGTACTGCAGCAGGAATCCATGACACATCCCAGTCTGCAGCTACGGGAGCCTATAAAACAGAACATAATGTACATAACACGATTTTCTTTACAGAGGACAGCAAACATGGTAAACTGCAGCAAATGTTGTAGCGCACAGCTTAGTGAATAGGTGGTGACTGACTTCCAGCATCTGAAGACAATTACACAGACCACCAAAGCTACCTTTATAACTCTTCAATGCTGTGTCCAAATATTTCCACAATAGGCTGTTTCCATTACTTTTTCACATTCAGTACCCTGAAGTTTCAATATATTTTCTGCCTTAATCTACTGTGTAGTTTGAATGTGGCTGAGCTTTAGAAACAGTTTATTTGAAATATGTATGGTGAGAGCTGATAAGTTGCAGTCCATCCTGAATCTTCCTTTTCAGATACTTACAAAACAGGATAAAGCAGAAACACACAATTAATGCCATGAATTAGAGGTATTTTATAATTATTTAAGTAGTTTGTACTTCATTTATTCAAGCAGTCAGTTTACATAGCCTGAAAATTTGTTACTGAAAATTGAAAAAATTGTATGCAAAGTTAGATTCTACATTCATTTAAAAAAATGATACTTCTATACGCATGCTATTTTGAAATTGCCATTTTGCTTGATACATAGAGTCAAAGCCTCCCAATGAACACAAAAGATAATATAATTATTCTTAGAACAATATCCAAACCCACAGAAAAATAACAAAGACAATAAAGTACATTTTTCATGAAATTTCATCTACAGTTTCTCCTCTGTTGTTAAAATGCTACGTATTGTGGTTTTCGGCCCACATCTTGTTTCTAATGCACCTGGGCAACTTTTAACTTATTTTTAATCAGGAAACTAATTTGAAGGCATGAAACATCCCCACCCTACCTCCCTACCTTTTAAAAATTGAGAAATTTAACAGTCTTGACCAGGCAGGAAGCTTTTTCTTGTCTTTGAAAATAGAAAGCATTTGTTCAGCCATTTATTTTAGTACTTTTTCCCCTGTGGCCAGGCAGCTTTTAACTTCATTTCTTTTACTGGGAAAAAAAAAACAACAAAAAAAAAAACAACCCAAAAAAAGAAGGTATGAAACTGCTCATGATTTGCCTTACTTAATACCAAGTGAAAGTTGAAGTGCTTCATCCATGACTAAAAAAAATACTGGAAGCTTGAGTCAGTTAATTTAGTTGTTATGAATACATTATATAGTGAAGGTACTTTTTTCTTCTTTATCAATTTACAAGCTCAGAGGTTTTAATTTTTTTTTTTTTTTTTTAATGAAAAATGAGCTTGCTATTCCTGTACATGTACCAAACCCGTTTGTTTTGAGGTTGGGTTTTTTTTTTCCTCTGTTTTGGGGATTTTTCAGTTTGTTTTTGTTGTTGTTTTAATGTTTACACTTTCTAGCCAAAGTGATTTGAGAAAACTGAAGGTACACCATGCCCAAATGACTTAAATTCTGAATTGGAGGTATTTTTGGTTAGTTTTCTTTTTTCACTAAGAAAAAAAATCTTTAATACAGCATTCAGAAAATTTGAAATTTGCTCTCTAATCTTATTCTGTGTAGAAGGTGATTTTTTTTTTGGTACTGGGATGCTTTGCAATGCATTATAGGGAATTAAATTAAGATTCAGGGTCTATTCTAGCAAGGACAGAATGGAAAAG
>NW_008794260.1:357358-361662 GCF_000699145.1 Aptenodytes forsteri
CCAGAATTGAATGCATATATTCAGCTCTATGCTTAATTCAGAAGTCCTAATGAATGAAAGTAATATGAATTATATGTTAACCTTTCTTTATTTAAATATAGAGTAATGTCAATAATAATTCTTAATTCCATCATTTATGCATGATCCTTCCTTTACCTTTAATTTAACCTTAGGTGTTTTTCAGTCATTGTCAAATGGAAAGAAAACTGCTAACTCAGAAAGGTTGAAATTCACCCTATGGTGGAGGCTAATGCCTTATCTATATATCACTTAAACCTTATTTTGAAGGTTTAAGTAGGATTCAAGAGATGAAGCGGCCTGTACCATATCTCTGCATAGAAACAAATTTCCCCTTAGCAAAAGCTCAGCTGTTGCAAAAAATCTTGAGTACTCTGTGAACTCAGAAAAAAATCCACACAGAGCTCATATACAGAGCCATGTTAACTGTTTTGTTTCTGAGGTAAAAAACACATTTCTTTCATTATTGATAGATTTTAGCAGAAGTAGCTATGCTTACCACTCCCTGATATTTTTTTTTTAATTTTATTTTTTTGTAAAAGTAAGGCCGCAGAATTAATCAGTCCCATCTGCACGCACAAAAGACATGACACACGGAACAAAAAACGTCTGAAACAAAACTATGCTTCCTTTCACAAGCAATAGGGGAAATTAATGTCATCACTAAGCTGAAGACATAACGAGATTCAAAATTAAAAATCCTTTGAAAGCTTCCAACAAGATTCCTATAATCAGCTGGAAGATAAGTAATGATCAAAGCCCTTTAAAATAATATTGCTCACCCCATTAGAACTGCTTAAATGTACCCTACCATTCATCAGAAATTATACAAGATTACTGCAGAAACTATGCCATTGTTTCAGTAAGAAGCCCAGATGTTTTAAGGGTAGACTTCACAACTCACGTAAGGTTAAAAGCCAAGACTAAAAAAGAAACCAAACCAAACAAAAACATAGCACCCCCCCCAAACCAGCTGCAGTTATAACCCTTAACTATCGTTAATGTAACACTTCATAGGTGCTCAATTGCTCTGACAAATTGCCTCGTATAGAAGTTGAGTCAAGAAAGGGGAAAGAAAGTGAATGCCTTTCCCAATGGAGTGATATTAGGATTTTGGTTGGTTTTTTGTTGGTTTTTTTTTTTTCCCCCTGAAGGAAAGACAGTATAAACCTGTTGTTTTTTTTCTTTTCTTCCAAAGAATCTCTCTTCTTTTGTTAAATGTCATCTCAGCTATACTGTGGTTGGTGAAATGAGAAAAGCACAGTTCTGCATACTTCATTACCAGTGTTGCCCTATGAAATAGCCCCAGGGACATTACACACAGCAGTGTCAAGTTAGGATCTGAAAACATTTCTAAGTAGAAGTCCAGAATAATGTATGTTTGACAGTTCTGCTAAACATTTGAGATTTATTATCTGATGCACTGTGTGCTTTTGATAGTAATATTGTTATTGCTTTTGTCAATAACAATTTGAAGTGGTCACCTTGTCTCCTCCTTTAAACATTCAGAGGTAGCTCATATGGCATTGTTTATTAGCATTGCTTGTAGACAGAGGAAGTTTGCAATGTTTCAGAAATTGCTTGGTGCAAGCTGTTTCAAAGGGAATGTCAACTTTAGTATAAGCAGTGTGCAAACTCAATTTGATTGTCACATTTATTCACTTCGATTTAAAGACACACAAGTATAGGAACACCTATTCTATGCTTCAGGTATGCTCGTCAATATAACTGTAGTACAAAAGTCTGTATGAATTCAAAACAGCAGCATACTCCACTCAAATACTCATACCCAAATAAGACAAACACTATTCAAATCAAATCAACACATCTCCATTTTACCTATATCACAAATATGTTGTATACCCTAACCCCATCAATTTTTGTTATTCTGAAATGTTCTTTAACAGTTTTGAAACAACAACCCCTAGTACCATGTTCACGATTAAATTGTCCTGAAACCCAAGGAAATTCAATCACCTCCACAAAATCACTCTGTGGCACAGAACTCCAAGAAATCTTTTAAAGAAGATTAATCTATGGCAGCAAACATCCAATCAAAAATAATAGGCAACTACTGCAAGTCATGAACAGAACAGAACAGAGTAGAATATTTTCAGTTGGAAGGGACCTACAACGATCACTTAGTCCCACTGCCTGACCACATCAGGGCCGACCAAAAGTTAAAGCGTGTTATTTAAGGGCATTGTCCAAATGTCTCTTAAGCACTGACAGGCCTGGGGCATCAACCACCTCTCCAGGAAGCCTGTTCCAGTGTTTGACCACCTTCTCAGTAAAGAAATGTTTCCTCATACCTAGTCTGAACCTCCACTGGTGCAGCTTTGAAGCACTGCCACGCATCCTATCACTGGATACCAGAGAGAAGAGATCAGCACCTCCCTCTCCACTTCCCCTCCTCAGGAAACTGTAGAGAGCAATGAGGTCACCCCTCAGCCTCCTTTTCTCCAAACTAGACAAATCCAAAGTCCTCAGTTGCTCCTCATAGGACATGCCTTCCAGCCCATTCACCAGCTTTGTTGCCCTCCTCTGGACGCATTCAAATACCTTCACATCCTTCTTAAATTGTGGGGCCCAGGACTTCACACAGTACTCAAGGTGAGGCCGCACCAACGCTGAATACAGCGGGATAATCACCTCTTTTGACTGGCTGGTTATACTGTGTATGATGTACCCCAGGGTGTGATTTGCCCTCTTGGCTGCCAGGGCACGCTGCTGACTCATGTTGAGCCTGCTGCCAACCAGCACCCCCAGATCCCTTCCTGCAGGGCTGCCGTCCGGCATTTGGACTTGTGAAATTTCATCCCATTAATCATTGCCCAATGCTTCACTACCTAGATCACTCTGCAAGGCCTCTTGTGCCTTAAGAGTCAACAGCATCTCCCGGTTTGGTATCATCAACAAACTTGCTAATGGTGCATTCAACTCCTGCATCCAGATCATTGATAAATATATTGAACAGAACTGGCCCTAGAATTGAACCCTGAGGAACACTGCTGGTGACTGGTCACCAGCCAGATGTAGCCCCATTCACTACAACCCAACATGAACATGTTGCATCTTAATAATGAGATTGTCTTTGCTTCATCAAGAACATTACCATAGATTTTTCAACATTGACTCCAAGCTTGAAAAATACTAGTCATTGAAAATATACTGCACTATCTAATCTTGAATAGAAAAAGGTCAGGTACCAATAGTAAGGGTTGGATTTCATGTGAGGGTGTGCTTGCTGGGGTCTCCTTGGGAAATAATTCTGGGTGAATAAAAGCAGTCCTATTTACATTTTGTAATTATCTGGAACAAATATGGGGATAATAACAAAAACCTGGTCATGACTCATTTCAAAGAGAAGATAATCAGCCAAGTGTAGACAAGTGCAGTGTCTGCCAAAGCAGGACAAAACACCAGTTGAGAAAGGAAGTCAGACTGTCTCATTGCAGCTTCTTGCACAATCTTTACCAGAAATGGGTGACCAGATATGAGCTACTCTACCATGTTAAGAGATAACTTTCCAAGAAGAAAAGAAACAAGTTTCCTTTAAAGCAACTAATTTATTTCTAAATTAAAAGTGAAAGCCTTTACCAAGAAAGGAGTTAGTATTTTCTTAGCAATTCCAAAAACCAGGAAGAACAAGGAGTGAAACCTCAAAATATGGAAGAGAATTTTCTCAAAATAATCAGTTTTCAGTGCTAATTGCAAAATATGTAAATTTTTCTTCTCCTGAATCACGAGGCACAGATCTTTAATTCCTAATTTCTAAATTTCTAAAGGGGAAAAAAACCCAAACCACAACTTCTTGAACAACTTCACTAAACAACCGATGACACAAGCAGATGTGAGATGTAGGGGCTGCCAGCATGGCAATTGCTTAGAGCTTTACACTACAGAAAGTCCCAGTAGACCAAGTAAGGTAGTTGGGCAAGTAATTTCCAAGGGTGAGGGGGAAGGAGCCTGTGACTTAACCTCTTCCTTGAGCATCTGTTTAAGAATAATAACAAGAACTCTTCACATCTCTCCTTTTAAACTGCAGAGGACATGTGCTATAAATATGCTGAAATGTGAGAGCACTCTGAGCCTGATTTAGCCAGAGTAAATCTACGGTGGCCTTCTGGCTTTAATGGATATACACCATGTGTGAATTTGGCTACTGAATAAGATTTCACACTTTCTGTTTGGGGCTATTTTAAGCATCTAACATTGGCACAAGTCAGAGGATCTGTAATTAGGAGCTGATAGTTAATAGATTAAAAAAAAAAAAAAAAAAAAAA